>NW_024037895.1:167500-275000 GCF_016077235.1 Cyprinodon tularosa
CCTTTGTCCTAAACTTAATCCCCGCTACAGGAGGAGAACGTCTCCTCATGTCCTCGGTCCCCATAAGTATCTATAAGTCCCCAAAATGTAGCAGATTACTGGACAATTGTCCCCACAGGGTAACAAATACTGGCCATAAACACACAGTGTGACATCTCCTCTCTTTATCCTAAATAATTAACGCCACATCACCACTAATGGAGCCTCATACATGATCCATAGCAGACAGTAGGAGGCGCTGTAATGTTTTCAGGCATGAATAGAAGAGCTTTTAATGCCTGGACTAATTCTCCTTATTTCCATCCATGCTTCCATTCGGGAACAGAAACAACATGGATGGCATTAACCCTTTAGCTGCCTTCTCAACCTCCAACTTCCATTTGTTCAGCTGAATGGAGGTTAACGAGCAATGAAAGGGTTAAGATGGCCTCAGTGTGAAGAGCCTCAGAGCCATGAAGACAACCTGTTGCTCCTGCTGAAACCTTCCTGTTCTCTTTCTCTCCATGAAGCTGAATCTGTCTGTCTGTGTCGAAGCCCACGGCCTTTAAAAAGTCCTGCTTAGAGTCTGTGACTTTAGTGATGTTAAATGTTTCATTCCCTTTTATCCTTCATTTTAGTCTCGTTTTGTTCAGATTTAATGAAAGCGAGTTCAGGTTGTGGGAGAAACATCAGGCCGGCTGATGCAGCCCAGCGGAGCCTCAGATTATCATCTTTTTTCCTGTTTTTCATGGACATCCATGTTGGTTCTCCCTCAAACATCACATTAACACATTTTCAAATCACACATCATATTGGAGTTCTCTCATCTTCACACTTTACATGCATAACTGCTGGTCAGCTGCGCCGTACGAGTCCCCCCCCTGCTGATTAGTCCCAGTGGGGCAGCACAGCCGCTATCTCTACCTCCATTAGGCAGTCAGGAGAAGCACTGGAACCAATTACCAGCACCTGAGAGGAAAACTAATTAGGAATTACAAATTTAGTGACGCTTTAGTGCTTCTAGCCTGCTAAGAGAGCCGAGTCGCTGCATCTGCAAATTGCATTTATAGCGCAGCAGAATGGGAAATGCTGATGGATTTATAGGAAGAACCCCGGCACTATTTACGATGATCGACTGTCTGGATGCAAATGGTACGGCTTATGGGCGGGGCAAATAGAAATGATGGACAGGAGGCGTCACAGACTGCAGGCTGTTGCTGAAAGCATCGGGTTAACGTCCGTATCATTGAATGAAATGTTCCAGTCACAACCATGACCGCATAACCATGCAAAGGGCTCCAACAAACATCTGTGAAAGAACGGCTGACCGTGGAGCAGCGATAGGAGGAAATCGTCATGGAAACCCAAACAGCCCAAATATTTATTTTCCACCATATTTTGCAAAGAAATTCTTTAAAAATCAGACAATGTGATTTTCTGGATTTTTTTTTCTCATTTTGTCTCTCATAAGCTACGTTTACATGGACATAACTAATCGGATTGAAGGCCTGATCAGATCAAAAATGTTTCATGTAAACATGTCAGACTGAAGATTCTAATCCGATTCGGTCCGATCGGAAATAAATTTAATTCTGAAAGAGAGAGGTGGTTTTTGCCGATCGCCATTCCGATTGGCGTCCATGTAAGCACCCATTCGGATCTTAAGAGTAAAATAATCTTCACTGCGCATGTGTGCGACGTCAGCGTGACGTTTTTCCGCCTTGTCAACAACAGGAAACCACCGGTCGCTCTCGCTCTCGCTGTGAACAACATGGCGGGGGGAGTCTAGGAACGCCGACTTATACACTCAAGTTCATTTAAAGCTGCAGGAAGCAGGAATTTATCCTCCTCCTCTTCCTCTTTTCTCTCTCCACAGCCCACTCGCTCTCCCACGCCGGTTCAATCGCTCATTCTCTACATTTTCTCTCGGACATTTCGCTGCCAAGCGCTTTTTTCTCCTCTCTCCGTTTTTTTTTCCGCTCGCTCCGAGCGCATCGTTTGTCAGGCCTGCCAAAAACCAGACGCAGACAGAACTGCCAAGTTTGGCAGGAAGTTCTGCGCATGCTTAATTAAAAGATTTAATCTGATCCAACGCTTGGTACATGTATACACACGTCATGATTGGATCATTTCATTTAGTGTCCATGTAAACGGAGATTTTGAATTTCCGATCAACCAAGGTTTGGATCGGATCGGGGAAATTTTGCGCATGTAAACGTAGCTACTGTTGAGGTATATCTATGATGAAAATTACCGGCCTCTCTCATCTTTTTAAGTGGGAGAACTTGTACTATTGGTGGCTGACTAAATACTTTTTTGCCCCACTGTATGTGACCAACGGAGCAAACAGCAGTGATCATCAGTCTGAACGGTCAGTTCACTAAAGTTCACTATATAGTCCCTGTTCTCTATAGTGATGGAGAGATTTAGCGGTTAGAGCGGAGACAGGAAGCTTATATGAGCTATAAGAAAAGCAACGTTTAAACAGAGCGTGCACGAGGAGAAATGGGCTAAAGCATTTTTTTTTTAAGTGGAGCGGGCCGGTCTTTAATAAATGTGTGTTTGGCCTCTGCTGACAGGAACTAGAGCAGGACTCGGTCCAATAGAACACTCCTAAAGGCAAGTGTTCTAATACCTTTGGTGATTGGAGCAAACAGAAAAATAAGGATGTGGAAAACAATCCAAAATAAATCATTTCTGCTTGAGGTTCACCCTCACGGCTGTTTCTAAAGCTATTAATGCTGCTTATTAAAGCCATATGCTCTGTTTATTCTCCATAGGAGCACCATGCTGCTGTGGTGAACAGTGATGCAGCAACTGGTCACACGCAGACCCCTGGAAAGAACGCCAGTCTGAGCTCAGCTCCCAAACATTTGATTATTAGTTTTCTGAGGCGTTTATAATCATTTCATTAGAGAGGAGCTGAGGCTGCATGGTGGAGCAGTTAGGAGCACTGGTGCCTCAAGGTTCTGGGTTTGATTCCCGGCCCGGGGTCTTAGTGCATGGAGTTTGCATGTTCTCCCGGTGCATGGTGGGTTCTCTCTGGGTACTCCAGCTTCTTCCCACAGTCATGACTGTTAGGTGTGAGTGTGTGTGTGCATGGTTGCGTCTCCTTGTGCGTCTCTGTGTTGCTCTGCGACAGACCGGCGACCTGTCCAGGATGCCCCGCCCCTCGCCCATAGACTGCAGGAGATAGGCAACGGCCCCACCATGACCCTGACAGCTACTCAGTGGGAGAAAATGGACAATAAAAGCTGTTTCAGGAAAATTAATCTACATCACATAAAGTTCAGTTAGCAATCTGTGGTTAGCTCCTGACAGCAAACGCCTTAGAGCTAAAGATGAAAACAGGAAAGAAGAAAATCCTTGATGTCAGGATTCTCTGCTAATTCTCTACCACAGGTGGCTGTTGTTGACAGGTGGGCGTGGCCCCGCACCTGCGGCTCGTTGGAGCTGCTTTGGCTGGAGCTTAAGAGGAGCTTTCAGTCGGCTGAAGGACGCCGTTGCGAGTGTTAGACGTTACGCCTAGGCCTCTGTCCTGTCCACAGATCTTCGTTCCTGTGAGTTTGACGTTTTGGATTCCTAGTTCTAACTGTGTCTCCTGTCTCCCTCAGTTCGTTCTGCTATGGATTTCTCAACCGTCTTGTCTCTGTGCGCTGAAGACTGGTTCCTGAATCCCTGCTGCTCAGATTCTGCTCTGGCGTTCCCCTCTAGCCCCCCCTTGGTGGTGCCGAGCCGGACTAGAGACCCCATTCCTGGATTCTCTCTGGTTCCTTCAGCTGTTCCTCGAACCCGTCTCCGCTGTGGTGCTACTGGGGCTCCCGCCTGTGTTCCATCCGTTAGCCCATCTGTCGCTCCGCCATCTCCTCCCATCAGAAAGCAGTGAGCTGCAGAACCCTTCCAGTCAGCCTAGGTTATCCGTACCTGGCGGTAAGCGAAGCGGCATCAGCGCAGACCTTCCTAAATGAACTAATGTTAATCAGTTCAGTCTTTCTTCCCGCAGCGCTCCTAACGCTGACATTCTGAACCTCGCCTGCAGCTCACAGAGGGAGCTATTCTGATCTGTGTAGAGCCTAAATAAACATCTTTAGCTGCTCCTCGTCTCCGACTGCGTCTGCATGTGGGCCAAACACCTAAAAACCATGAAAACTGAAGGATGAGAAAATCAGCTGAACATCTCAGAAATGACTTTCAACAATAGACAACCACACGTCCATTAAGCTTGGATTATGAACGTCCTCTATGGACGATTGGAAAGCTCTTATTTTGAAGGGGAAAGGTAGAAAAGATCCCCCCCACCTCAGAGCCAATCCTCCAAGGATTCTTGGTTCTTTTCCACAATTAAGAGACGGCCTTGCACGGCGGCTTCATCAGAGGTGAAGCAGCGAGCGTCGATAAGAAGACAGAGGAGTGAGGGATGGAGTCTAATCCCTCGTGATTAAAGTCATCCGTCTGGATGGGTGGCACGAGCCCCTCCGCCCCCTCAGCACCCCTTCCCAGCTGCCCTCCTCTTATGTGTTTATTCCCTTTTTATCAGAGGAGATCTAAGCCAGGAAAGAGGCCATTAAAGAGCGCCATCAGGTGGCCACTCTCTGCCTGCGCTCTGCCTGCTGTGACCTGCCATGGGATGTCATCAGGCTAAGAAATAAGGAGCAAAGATACTGAGAGCAGGAAACTAAGGATTTTCCTTTGCAAGTAAACAACAGAGAAGGTGAGAAATGAATGACTGATTAGTTTCAATTAGAAGGTGGTCATCAGTGTCATCCTTGATGGGGGGGGTTTCCAGGGGTAAGGCTTCCTCCCTGTGATTCCATTACCCAGAACCTCCCCTGAAGGTCACATGGGCCAGGGCCTCTCAGCAGCTCATCCAGCCCACATTAGCTGATGATTAGATGTTTGACGGGCAATTAGAGGACAGGGGAGCAAAGAGAGGAAGTGACACCGCCGCCGTCCTCAAGACTTATGAAGGGAGCACAGATGAAGACCTGAGCAAATGATGCGTCCTGTCCTCTGCTCCTGGGCCTCATCGCCTGCAGCCGGGGGGGTTAATGCTCGCTCAGTGTGGAGGTGTTGCAGAGAAAAAGGCGTGTCTTGGTGCCATAAGGACAGAAGTCTGCTGAGTCATGATCAGACAAACTCTGATGCCTGTGGCGAGGCGCGCACAGGCTGAACAACTTTTTAATTGCCGAGTGTCTCATCAACTCAATTACACGGATTAAGCGCCTCTGTCAGGGGTGCGTTCAGGGACCCGGGGACGCCGGCGGGGACCAACTGAGCTGCATATCAGAGCGCAGAGCTCATCCTCTCCGTTCATCTTCATTGCTACAAATCAGGCGTCTGAGAGAAGACAGTCCTGCTGGCTGCAGGAACGCACACGTCTGGAACAGAGTCCAGTCAGGGCGTCCATTGGAGCAGCAGGCCGGTCAGAGGCAGGTGGACTGAGGCGCCGTGTGGCTCTGCTCCTCGGCCTCACAGGTTCATCACAAATGCTTCCTAGTCATAAAGCAGTGGAACTCCAGCATGCTTTGCAGCACAGCAGCATTTAGCTGATTCCTCCCTTTGTGCCGCAGCCCGGTCTGTCTACCTTCGCTCCTGTAGATCAAGCAGGATTCATCTGGGATTAAAGGCTTTCATTCAGGGAAGTGGAAATTGGCTTCTGGTTTGGCTTCTCATTTCACACTTTCTTCCTGAGAATCCACTCAAAGGAAAGTCATTATACGCCGTTCTCATGGTTTCCTTTCTCCCCGACTTAAAAGATCTGCTCTGCATTCACACTCCCAAACCTCTGCGAAGTAAAAAGAGCTGTTTGCTTTAGGATTCAGACCAAACCGCGAGTAATGGACTCCTACCTTTTATTAACTGTAGGCAAATTACAGTCTGCTCTTCAGATACGGAGGAGAATTCAGAGGCTACACCTTGAACTAACACAGCCTGGTTCCAAACATAAGCGGAGGCTGTTTTTCTGTTGGAGTCTGAGAGAGCGGGCCGCTATTAGGGAGGCGCTCCGAAGCCTGGGAGACAAAAAATACTCCTTTAACAAAACCTCAACATCTACTGCTGTATGGATTTTCTGTTGCTGTGGATCAGAAACTCTGGGAAATAAATGAGGGCTTGTTTTTATCTCATACCTGCAGGATTTCTGGTATTTTTAAGGCGAACACATGTTGAAATAAACTGAGGACATGTGATACATGATGAAAATAATGGTATTTGGTGAACAGCTTCATCAGAAGAGCTGATCGATCTGAACAGAACATTTTCTGCTGTCAGGACTGAAAATCTGAGCTTTTGTGCCTTTTATGCTGCTCTTAATTCTCTATTTTATTTGCTCAAACTCTCATTGAGGTTAGAGTTTATATATATTATACTAGTTGACTTTATTTTGTTATTTATAAAAGTATGCAGACAGGAAATGAGGAAGTAGATGACATGAAGCAAAGGTCACCAGACCAGGAATGGAACCTGTGACGCCTGCTGGATGTGGGTCACACCTTTTCCCACCGCTACGCCAAGGCTGGAAAAAAAAACTTTTATAAGGCTTCGATACTGTTGTGTTAATATGGATTTTATTTTAAAGTCTCTTATTTAGAGGGTTCACTTTTTTATTTCTTTCAATATAAAATCAATTTCTTAAAGTCATATTTCACTGTTGTCTGCAGGTTTTCAGGTGTTCATTCATGATGTAATAAAATTACCATCATTTTCACAATAAAACGTACATTTTTCTTATGCAAGAAACATTTCAAAAACTCGCCTAATGACTTCCTAAAAGCAATGATCTCAATAAATTAACAATGAATGTGCAGAAGGAGATCAATAAATAGGAAAAACCACCAGGCTTCAAACTGCACATAAAAACAAATAATTATCGACTATTAACTAAAAAAATACATAAATTATCCATAACTCTAAGGCTACGTTCGCACTTTTCACGCTTTTAGCTGCAGAAGCAGCAGGTTTACATTCAAAGTCAATGGTTGACGCGCATCAAGGTGCAGCAGAAAGTCCTGCAGCGTCTGGAGCAGCAGGAGCATCTGAGGCGCATGACGCGCTGCGAAAGCAGCAGCTGCTGGACGCGCCGCATCAACCAATGAGAGAAGCTGATCTGGGAGCTGGCAGGGAGTCAGACGCAGCACTGCTGATGAAGAGCGCTATGATCACTCCTCTGAAACAGTTTATTAACGCCTAAATTAACTTCAAATGTAGAAACCTGCCGGCAGAATATGTTGGCTTTTATTATCCTGCTGCCTGCAGTTTGTAGCACAGACCTGAAAAACGCTAACATCTACTTCCAGCCGCCACCAACAGGAGGGGAAAACCCTGGAGAGGCGAGCGGGCCTGAGGCAGCTGCTGCTGGGGATTCCCAGTGACAGCGCAGCGCCGGTATGTGGGGGTCTGAGCGGCTCCCACAGAGAAATAATCTTTGAAGGCAGGATGGTAATCTGGATGAACTGACTGCACAGACCATGTTTTCAGGAGGACTTTCTCACTTCAACATAGATTCTAACTACTTTCTACCCGCTGATCACAGCTAATATAGCAAAGCTGCTCTCTGGCATCGAACACAGGAGCAGCAGAAGCATCTGGACTCACTTTACTGGACGGCTGACCTTAACGAGAACAAGCAGCAGAAATGAAGCAGCAGAAGCTTCTTTGATGCTTAAATCGTGAACGTAGAATAACATATATAGACTGGAATATTAATCATGTGTCCACAGAGATGCATGATACCTTCATAAACAGAATATTTATCATCGTTGTTAAAGCAGCTTTTCTTTTATTAAAAGCTGATGAAAACAAAGGCAATTCCAGCTGTCAGCAGAAGCAATCTCCCAGCAGAACTAATGACTATAATCATCCAAAAGGAGAATCCAATTAGCTTTATGTGCCAACAATACATTAAACTGTCATCTTGGTGATTTTGACATCAGCTGTCCTGAAACTGTTCCAACCGTTTCATTAATATTTCACTAAAGACTTAAAGCTGAACATGTTGGACGTCATTAAAGTGTTTTTACTCCGTTAAATGATTCCATAACAGTATCATGAATAAATCCATTAAAACCAGAGCTACAGAAATAAAACCCAGTAAATAAAGCCCATGACCTGAAGCCCTGCAGCTAATATGACCTAATGAGGATATTAATGATGGACAGATTATGCTGGTTTGATTTTACTGAAACATGATCCAGATCATTTCTACAAGCTCTATTTGATAAAGCATCTGTGCAACGGAGGGAAAACATGTGATCCAGCAGGTGCTGCTCTGAGAGCCGCTCTATTGCTTTTATTGAGAGAAGCTGAGTCAAACAAACAGCAACTCTGCACCTGGCTGCAACATGGAATAACTGGGTTATTGTTGGGATGCAGGGCAGAACAATAGTCTGCAAACGGCACAAGATTGATCCCAAATGAGAGCTCAGCGTTTCACATCTCGACTGTATCTAAATGTTGGAGCCCTAAATGAGTTAAAGACCCCTGATAAAACAACTTCTAGGTATTTTCCTTCTATAACCGCCTGTTTAGACAAACTTTAGACAGAAACATTTTATTTTTACAGCATTTTGCACAAAAAACCAATGAATGAATATCAAGCATATTTCACTGATTAGTAGTTTGACAAAAAGTGCAATAAAGCAAGTCTTACAGCAATGTTCCATTCAACATTAAAAATGTGCTTTTATTCTGAAACAGCTTCAGAGTTTAACACTGAAGACATTTAGTGAGCAAATTAATCACGTTTGCTTTTTATTAAAAAGAGCAGTGAAAAGCAGAGGAGGGAGAAGTGGAGCCATCAAGTCGTCTCATGTCCTGAATTCGTTCTGCCCAGCAGCTGAACCAGGTGAGTCTAATCTGCACAGTGAACTCACCTGAGCAGGTTGGACTCACCTGGATCAGACTGAACCGTTCAGTGGCGAAGCAGAACCAATACAGGACATTGGCCGTTTCTCAATCTGTGCACTTGTGCATTCTGGTGTCCTCGTGAAACGTCATCAGCCTTCACAAGATTACAAGATCGAGAACGGACAAAGTCCCCGATGTTGTTCTGGCCCCTCCCTCTTTACCCAGCATGCATCAGAGCAGACTGACAGCTGTCCCAGCATGCACTGCGGCAGCAGCAGCTCGATTACTCATTTAATTCACCTGATTAGCTCCACTTAGTTTCTCATTACTGCTCATCCGTTTCACCTGCCTCAGTCTCTATTTAACCTGCCTTCTTCCAGTCATCAGTGCAGGATTATTGGAGCCCTTGGTGAGATTCTTCTAGCAGATATTATTGTTTCTGATTGCCTGATCCTGACCCGTTCAGGGAGAGAACTATAAGACCAGGTTAGTGACTCAAACGTTCATAATCATCCTCTGCCAGATTGACGGGGTCACTAACCTGTGTTCTCTTCCTGCAGAGGTTCCTGCCTTAGATTCTCTGGCTGTTCACTATTAATTTAAATAAACACTGAGATACCAAACTATCCGTCTGCTTTGAAAACTGGATCCTCTGTTCTGAGTCTTGACAGTTTTACTTTAAGCTTCTTATATGGCCCGTTTATTGATTTAGTTTGTGCCGATGTTCCATTGACGTTCCGATGTAGAGAGGACCGTGGCAACCAGAGGAGCTCCAAGGCTAACAGCAGCCAGAGCTAATGTTAGCCCATCTGCAGCAGCGCTCTCTCTGCTTAGCGGAGTGTGAAGTACCGCTGGCTCTGATGGAGGTTTGATTGTTTTATTTGGAAAAAAAAATTCATTTAATTTGTGTTTATCTGACTGTGTTCATTATTATTCCTCCACTAAATGAAAAAAGTCTTAATTTAATATTATCTAGAGACTATTAATAACAGGAGGTGAAATGCGGCTCCAGACTAGCTTTGAATGTGGTGATGTCATCAGTACGCTTCTGTTCCAGATGATCTAGATTTACTCTGCGTGCTCTCGTTCTCCCAGAGTCCAGACTCTCCTGGGTTCTAGTCTAGAACTTTCTTGGCGAGGAAACGAGTCCGTACTCGCGTTCTAGTGAATTGAGAAACTTCCATAGAGATAACTTGATGGCTCCAGATCTCCCACCTCTGCTGAAAACTAAGATCTTCTGTTCAATGAGCGGCTCTATTATAGAAATATCCTCCTTTCAGGACCTTCCTGCTTTTCTCCAATCAGATCTCAGTATCTCATAACAAACCACTTCCAATCTGAGCTCAGTCGCACGGCGTAACACAAGTCTATATTTGAAAAGGAAGAACTCCAGTCTATCATGTATATGAAAGCTGTCATGTAAACGAAGACATCTAAAGCAGCAGATCTATTCCCTAAACAGAGCAGAGTTAAACCACAGGGAGCGACTGGAGACTCATTAGCTCTCCTTTACGCCGCTGCTGACGAGGACTATTTCCAAACAGTGGATGTGCTGCAGCCCAAACCACAGGCTCACGTTCTGCAGCAGCAGCCGTCGCTCTGCAGCCGCGCTCTGGAACCTCATAGCAGCACACTGATGGACGCCTTCTCAATATTTCATGGAGGAGGTGTGCTGGAATTGACTGGGCCGAAGATGGCCGCCTCCTGCTCTCTACATCATTCACCGCCGTCTCCTGTGACCGCTCTCATTTGTGTTGACAAAGGACTAGATGGGAGATTGTGATTCCTTCACTTCAGCTCACGTTCAGCTATTTTTAGCAGCTCTATGGGCCCCGCTGAGCTGGACTGACATCCATCCTCCAGTTTCCTGCTGGATCATTTTTACTGTGCAGGATGCCAGGCGGACTTCTTCCTAAATATCTGCCCTGAACTTTTTATGCTGATTCTGGAACAAATGTGGAAAAAAACACATTTGAAAACAAGGAGAGTTTGGAGAGAATTAAAAAGTTTCAATAGAGAATCGAGGGAAATCTGTCTCTGGTAGAATAATGGTTCATCCCTCTTATTTGGATTATTTTATAAGAATAATTTCCTTAATTTAGAGTTAGGGTTGGAAAAACTGTCACTTCTTCTAACGAACCACAAAGTCAGAACCAAACTTAACTCCGCCTCAGGCTCCGCCCCCTATAATGATGCTCTGAACTTTTTCTCCTACTGGAAATATTCATCTTTCAAGACAAACCTGAACATTATTTTTCATTTGGAGGAAAACAGAAGATTTACTCTGCAGCTAAAACCACAAAGACTTTCTAAAAGTGAGAACTGCTCAGCAGTTTGTTGTTCTCACCGTTGGCTTTAATCATTTTAGGATTTTAAATAGTTTGAACCTGAATTTTAATTTGGGATGGAGCGATAACATCTAACTTTAATACATTTCTACATAAAGAATGAGATGAAGATCTAGTTAGAAATTCCCAGCCTCTGATGTCACCACAGAGGACCTCAGATGGGATTAAATATCCTCTGGAAAAAGAAATTACAGTTAATGGAGCGTTCAACTATATTCTACTGGAACTTTGAGCAGTTTTCCTAATAGGAAGGATTTTAATTTCCATCTACAGACTCATTCTCATATATTTGGATCTGGATCTGTGCAGATCCTGATTCTTCTGGGTTTTTCTTTCCTGTTCTCATCATTCCTGCTTCTCTCTACAGGCACCTGGGAGACCGTATCCCAACAGGCCACTTTAGATCAGCTCAAGATCAGAAAAAGAAGTCATGAAAACAGGAAATCATGTTAAAAGGACAGAATTCATCCTGAAAAAGATCTATTATAGAAACAGACTGAATAGATCTCTATCACGATTTGACCTTCTGATCAGAGCGGAAACGTCCAAAGTGCAGCTTTTTCTAACCTAGAAGTGTTTAATTTGGTCAGATAGGGAGATAATGTCATGATCTTGGCGATGATGACTGGCTTGATCGTTCATTTCATTCACCTGTCCAACTCTGCCTGGTTTCTAACCACTGCTCATCTGATCCATCTGCTCCTGCTTCTATTTAAGGCGCCTGCATCCAGTGATCAGGGCTTGATTATTCTCGTTCTCTAGCCAGTGGTGAGAGGGTTTTTAGCGTACCTTAGTGTTTCTGATTTCCTGATCCTGACCTGTTCTGCCTCTTAACCTCTGATCCTTCCTGTTCTGATCCGTTTTTCTGACCTGTCTTTGGACTCCTGCATATTCTCCGGCGCTGCAGCATCTGGGAAACCCATGCGGCGCCTGTTGCATCTTGTTGGCAACCTGCCGGCTGGACCCCATCTTGTTCTCAGGACACGGACTGAACGGTTAAGGCAGGTTAGTGACTCACGTGTTCATATCATGCTCCGTCACCAACCTGTGTTTCCACTTACAGAGTTTTCTGTGATAGACGAGCTAGCCGCTGCTGCTATCATCCATCGTTTTAATAAAGGCGTTTTGAATGATCTCTGTCTGTCTTGCCTGCAAACTGGGTCCTCTGCTCTGAGTCATGACAGCTGAACCAGAAAGGGGCCACAGCTCCACATCCTGAAGCATCACATGTAGCTCTGAGGTTTGATGACTGTTTGTAGCCAAACTACAGGTTCTTTCATGGTTTCTCTAAGTCCTCGTTAGTAAAGTGGAGAGTATCCCCTTCTGTCACGCAGGAGACGAGGGTTTGATTCCCTGACGGGGAGATTGAATATTTGTTCCTCTTCCAACATGTATTCACTGAGCCATACTTTAAGTACATCATGATCTTTGAGGGGAGTGTTGGCCTAGTGGTTAGAGCAGAAGGTTGCAAGAATCTGGGTCCCTGAGCAAGACCCTTATTCCCACACTGCTCCCCGGGCGCCACACAGTGGCAGCCCACTGCTCCCCAAGGGGATGGGTTAAATGCAGAGAGTTAATTTCATTGCTTTCTACTTGTGACAATCTAATGACAATAAAGTTTCATGCTGCAGGGTCCAGGCCATCTTTTAATCTGGGCTCTGCTGTCTCTGCTGCTGTTGCTTAGAATGCAGCCTTTAAATAAGGTTGCCTGATATTCACCAGAAGGACCTGATATTCACCAGAAGGACCTGCTATTCACCAGAAGGACCCGATATTCACCAGAAGGACCCGATATTCACCAGAAGGACCCGATATTCACCAGAAGGACCCGATATTCACCAGACGGACCTGCTATTCACCAGAAGGACTCGATATTCATCAGAAGGACCTGATATTCACCAGAAGGACCCGATATTCACCAGAAGGACCTGATATTCACCAGAAGGACCCGATATTCACCAGAAGGACCAGATATTCACCAGAATGACCTGATATTCACCAGAAGGACCTGATATTCACCAGACGGACCTGATATTCACCAGACGGACCTGCTATTCACCAGAAGGACCTGATATTCACCAGAAGGACCCGATATTCACCAGAAGGACCTGCTATTCACCAGAAGGACCCGATATTCACCAAAAGGACCCGATATTCACCAGAAGGAACAGATATTCACCAGAAGGACCCGATATTCACCAGAAGGACCCGATATTCACCAGAAGGACCCGATATTCACCAGACGGACCTGCTATTCACCAGAAGGACTCGATATTCATCAGAAGGACCCGATATTCACCAGAAGGACCCGATATTCACCAGAAGGACCCGATATTCACCAGACGGACCTGCTATTCACCAGAAGGACCCGATATTCACCAGAAGGACCCGATATTCACCAGAAGGACCCGATATTCACCAGAAGGACCCGATATTCACCAGACGGACCTGCTATTCACCAGAAGGACTCGATATTCATCAGAAGGACCTGATATTCACCAGAAGGACCCGATATTCACCAGAAGGACCTGATATTCACCAGAAGGACCCGATATTCACCAGAAGGACCCGATATTCACCAGAAGGACCCGATATTCACCAGACGGACCTGCTATTCACCAGAAGGACTCGATATTCATCAGAAGGACCCGATATTCACCAGAAGGACCCGATATTCACCAGAAGGACCTGATATTCACCAGAAGGACCCGATATTCACCAGAAGGACCAGATATTCACCAGAATGACCTGATATTCACCAGAAGGACCTGATATTCACCAGACGGACCTGATATTCACCAGACGGACCTGCTATTCACCAGAAGGACCCGATATTCACCAGAAGGACCCGATATTCACCAGAAGGACCTGCTATTCACCAGAAGGACCCGATATTCACCAGAAGGACCCGATATTCACCAGAAGGACCAGATATTCACCAGAAGGACCCGATATTCACCAGAAGGACCCGATATTCACCAGAAGGACCCGATAATCACCAGAAGGACCCGCTATTCACCAGAAGGGCCCGCTATTCACCAGAAGGACCCGATATTCACCAGAAGGACCAGCTATTCATCAGAAGGACCTGCTATTCACCAGAAGGACCTGCTATTCACCAGAAGGACCTGCTATTCACCAGAAGGACCTGATATTCACCAGAAGGACCCGATATTCACCAGAAGGACCAGATATTCACCAGAAGGACCCAAAAATCACCAGAAGGACCCGATATTCACCAGAAGGGCCTGATATTCACCAGAAGGACCAGATATTCACCAGAAGGACCTGATATTCACCAGAAGGACCTGCTATTCACCAGAAGGACCTAATATTCACCAGAAGGACCCGATAATCACCAGAAGGACCCCATATTCACCAGAAGGACCTGCTATTCACCAGAAGGACCCCATATTCACCAGAAGGACCCGATAATCACCAGAAGGACCCCATATTCACCAGAAGGACCTGCTATTCACCAGAAGGGCCTGATATTCACCAGAAGGACCTGATATTCACCAGAAGGACCTGCTATTCACCAGACGGACCTGATATTCACCAGACGGACCCGATATTCACCAGACGGACCCGATATTCACCAGACGGACCCGATAATCACCAGAAGGACCCAATATTCACCAGAAGGACCCGATATTTACCAGAAGGACTCGATATTCACCAGAAGGACCTGATATTCACCAGAAGGACCTGATATTCACCAGAAGGACCTGCTATTCACCAGAAGGACCTGATATTCACCAGAAGGACCAGATATTCACCAGAAGGACCCGATATTCACCAGAAGGACCCGATATTCACCAGAAGGACCCGATATTCACCAGAAGGACCCGATATTCACCAGAAGGACCAGATATTCACCAGAAGGACCCGATATTCACCAGAAGGACCCGATATTCACCAGAAGGACCCGATATTCACCAGAAGGACCCGATAATCACCAGAAGGACCCGCTATTCACCAGAAGGGCCCGCTATTCACCAGAAGGACCCGATATTCACCAGAAGGACCTGATATTCACCAGAAGGAGCTGATATTCACCAGAAGGACCTGATATTCACCAGAAGGATCCGATATTCACCAGAAGGACCCGATATTCACCAGAAGGACCCGATATTCACCAGAAGGACCCGATATTCACCAGAAGGACCTGATATTCACCAGAAGGACCTGATATTCACCAGAAGGACCTGATATTCACCAGAAGGACCTGATATTCACCAGAAGGACCTGATATTCACCAGAAGGACCCGATATTCACCAGAAGGACCTGATATTCACCAGAAGGACCAGATATTCACCAGAAGGACCTGATATTCACCAGAAGGACCTGATATTCACCAGAAGGACCCGATATTCACCAGACGGACCTGCTATTCACCAGAAGGACTCGATATTCATCAGAAGGACCTGATATTCACCAGAAGGACCCGATATTCACCAGAAGGACCTGATATTCACCAGAAGGACCCGATATTCACCAGAAGGACCCGATATTCACCAGAAGGACCCGATATTCACCAGACGGACCTGCTATTCACCAGAAGGACTCGATATTCATCAGAAGGACCTGATATTCACCAGAAGGACCCGATATTCACCAGAAGGACCTGATATTCACCAGAAGGACCCGATATTCACCAGAAGGACCCGATATTCACCAGAAGGACCCGATATTCACCAGACGGACCTGCTATTCACCAGAAGGACCCGATATTCACCAGAAGGACCCGATATTCACCAGAAGGACCCGATATTCACCAGAAGGACCCGATATTCACCAGAAGGACCCGATATTCACCAGAAGGACCCGATATTCACCAGAAGGACCTGATATTCACCAGAAGGACCTGATATTCACCAGAAGGACCTGATATTCACCAGAAGGACCTGCTATTCACCAGAAGGACCCGATATTCACCAGAAGGACCCGATATTCACCAGAAGGACCCGATATTCACCAGAAGGACCCGATATTCACCAGAAGGACCCGATATTCACCAGAAGGACCAGATATTCACCAGAAGGACCCGATATTCACCAGAAGGACCCGATATTCACCAGAAGGACCCGATAATCACCAGAAGGACCCGCTATTCACCAGAAGGGCCCGCTATTCACCAGAAGGACCCGATATTCACCAGAAGGACCAGATATTCACCAGAAGGACCTGATATTCACCAGAAGGACCTGCTATTCACCAGAAGGACCCGCTATTCACCAGAAGGACCTGATATTCACCAGAAGGACCTGCTATTCACCAGAAGGACCCGATATTCACCAGAAGGACCTGATATTCACCAGAAGGACCCGAAATTCACCAGAAGGACCTGATATTCACCAGAAGGACCTGATATTCACCAGAAGGACCCGATATTCACCAGAAGGACCTGCTATTCACCAGAAGGACCTAATATTCACCAGAAGGACCCGATATTCACCAGAAGGACCTGATATTCACCAGAAGGACCTGATATTCACCAGAAGGACCCGATATTCACCAGACGGACCTGCTATTCACCAGAAGGACTCGATATTCATCAGAAGGACCTGATATTCACCAGAAGGACCCGATATTCACCAGAAGGACCTGATATTCACCAGAAGGACCCGATATTCACCAGAAGGACCCGATATTCACCAGAAGGACCCGATATTCACCAGACGGACCTGCTATTCACCAGAAGGACTCGATATTCATCAGAAGGACCTTATATTCACCAGAAGGACCCGATATTCACCAGAAGGACCTGATATTCACCAGAAGGACCTGATATTCACCAGAAGGACCAGATATTCACCAGAATGACCTGATATTCACCAGAAGGACCTGATATTCACCAGACGGACCTGATATTCACCAGACGGACCTGCTATTCACCAGAAGGACCCGATATTCACCAGAAGGACCCGATATTCACCAGAAGGACCTGCTATTCACCAGAAGGACCCGATATTCACCAGAAGGACCCGATATTCACCAGAAGGACCAGATATTCACCAGAAGGACCCGATATTCACCAGAAGGACCCGATATTCACCAGAAGGACCCGATAATCACCAGAAGGACCCGCTATTCACCAGAAGGGCCCGCTATTCACCAGAAAGACCCGATATTCACCAGGACCAGCTATTCATCAGAAGGACCTGCTATTCACCAGAAGGACCTGCTATTCACCAGAAGGACCTGCTATTCACCAGAAGGACCTGATATTCACCAGAAGGACCTGCTATTCACCAGAATGACCCGATATTCACCAGAAGGACCAGATATTCACCAGAAGGACCCAAAAATCACCAGAAGGACCCGATATTCACCAGAAGGGCCTGATATTCACCAGAAGGACCTGATATTCACCAGAAGGACCTGCTATTCACCAGAAGGACCTAATATTCACCAGAAGGACCCGATATTCACCAGAAGGACCTGATATTCACCAGAAGGACCAGATATTCACCAGAAGGACCTGATATTCACCAGAAGGACCTGATATTCACCAGAAGGACCCGATATTCACCAGACGGACCTGCTATTCACCAGAAGGACTCGATATTCATCAGAAGGACCTGATATTCACCAGAAGGATCCGATATTCACCAGAAGGACCCGATATTCACCAGAAGGACCCGCTATTCACCAGAAGGACCCGATATTCACCAGAAGGACCAGATATTCACCAGAAGGACCTGATATTCACCAGAAGGACCTGATATTCACCAGAAGGACCTGATATTCACCAGAAGGACCTGCTATTCACCAGAAGGACTCGATATTCACCAGAAGGACCTGATATTCACCAGAAGGACCCGATATTCACCAGAAGGACCTGATATTCACCAGAAGGACCAGATATTCACCAGAAGGACCTGATATTCACCAGAAGGACCTGATATTCACCAGAAGGACCCGATATTCACCAGACGGACCTGCTATTCACCAGAAGGACCCGATATTCACCAGAAGGACCCGATATTCACCAGAAGGACCCGATATTCACCAGAAGGACCTGATATTCACCAGAAGGACCTGATATTCACCAGAAGGACCTGATATTCACCAGAAGGACCCGATATTCACCAGACGGACCTGTATTCACAGAACGGACTCGCTATTATCAGACGACCCGTAATGACCCTATATTCCACAGAAGGACCTGATATTCACCAGAAGGACCCGATATATCCACCAGAAAGGACACGATCATTCACCAGACTGACCTGATATTCACCAGAAGGGACTGAAATTCTCCAGACGGACCTGATATTTCTCACAGAACGGATGCTATTCATCCAGAAGGAGATATTCACCAGAAGGACCGATATTCACCAGAAGGGACCTGCTATTCACAGACGGACCACCCCGTAATCCCGACTCAACACCAGAAGGACCAGAAATTCACAGAAGGACCAGATATTCACAAGAGGACCGAGTATTCACCAGAAGGCCCCGAATTCACAGAAGGACACGATTAATCACCCGAAGGACCGATTATTCCCCAGAAGGGCGCTTAGTCACCAGAAAGGACGCTATTCCAGAGGAATTCATCATCAGCAAGGACTGCTATTCACCATAATGACTGTATTCACTAGAAGGACCTCGTATTCCACCAAAAGGACCTGAATTCACAGACGGACCTGAATCACAGAATTGACCCGAAAACTTCACCAGAAGACCAAAAATAACCAGAAGGAACCGATAATTAACCAGAAGCGGCTGATATTCACCAATAGAAGGACCAGATATGACCAGAAGGACCATGAAATTCACCAGAAAGGACTCCTGCAATTCACAGAAGGAACCTTTATATTCAACGTACGGACCTCGATATCACCAGAAGGACCCCTAATCACCAGAACGGACCTGCTAATCACCAGAAGTACCCCATTATTCACCAGAAGGAAACCCGATAATCAACAGAAGGACCCATATTCACAGAAATTGACCTTCTATTCACAGCAGGACCCGATATTACCATAATTACCAGATCTACACCATAAGGACACTGATATATCCCAAGCAATACCTGCTAATTCCCTATAATTACATGCTCAACCCCTCCTTCCCATCACAACCCTCCTTCATCACAACCCCCTCCTTCATCACAACCCCTCCTTCCATCACAACCTCCTTCATCTACAACCCCTCCTTCCCCATCACAACCCTCCATCCCTACAACCCCCCTCCTTCCCCCTTACAACCCTCCCTTCCCCACCCACCCCCTCCTTCCCTCACAACCCCCATCTTCCATACAACCCCTTCCTTCACTTCACAACACTCTTCCATCAAACCCCCTCCCTTCCCTCCCAACCCCTCTTTCAACACAACCCCCCCTCCTTCCTCAAACCCCATCCTCCCTACAAACCCTCCTTCCCTCACAACCTCCTTCATCACAACCCCCTCCTTCACTCACACCACCTCCTTCCCAAACAAAACCCCCCCCCGCTCCTTTCCTCACAACCCCCTCCTTCCATCACAACCCCCTCTTCTCACAACCCCCCCTCCTTCCCCCTCACAACCCCTCCATCCATCACAACCCCCTTCATCCCATCACAACCCCCCGCTTCATCACAACCCCACCTTCCCATTCAACCCTCCTTCCTCACAACCATCCTTCATCACAACCCCCCCCCTCCTTCTCACAACCCTCCATCCTTCACCCCCTCCTTCCCTAGAACCCTCCTTCCCCTCACATCCCCTCCTTCCATCACAACCCCATCCTTCCATCACAACCCCCTCCTTCCATCACAACCCCCCCCATCCTTCCATACAACCCCTCCTTCCACTACAACCACTCTTTCCCCCATCACAACCCCCATCCTTCCCTCACAACCCTCTTCCCCATCAAAACCCCCCTCCTTCCCTCACAACCCTCCTTCCCATCTACAACTCCCTCCTTCCATCACAACCCCCCCTCCTTCCCTCACAACCCCTCTTCCCATCAACCCCCTCTCTTCACATCACAACACCTCACTTCCTCACACACCACATCCCCCTCACAACCCCTCCTCCCATCACAACCCTCCTTCCCCTAACAACCCCTCCTTCTCACAACCCCCTCCCTTCCTCACAACCCTACTTCCCCTACAACCCCCCCCCCTCCTTCCCACTCAAAACCACTCCTTCCCCCTCCTTCCTCCCACCCCTCCAACAATCACAACCCTCACTTCCCCCACACAACCCCTCCTTCCCTCCTCACTCTACACTACTCAATCCATCACAACACCTCCTTCCAATCACAACCCTCTTCCATTACCACCCTACCTTCATAAAACCCCCCCTCCTCTCCCTCACAACCCCTCCTGTCTCACAACCCCTCCTTTCATACCACCCCTCCTTCCTAACAACCCTCCTTCCCTACAACCCCCTCCTTCCCCTCCCAACCCTCCTTCCCCCCCTCCACAACCCTCATCCTCACAACCCCTCCCCTTCTCACCACCCCTCCTTCCCTCACAACCCCTCCTTTCTACAACCTCATTCCCTCCACAACCCCTCTTCCCTCACACCACCTCCTTCAAACAACCCCTCCTCCCATACAACCCCCTCCTCCCCAAATCACACCCTCCTTCCAATCACAACCCCCCTCCTTCCCTACAACCCCCATCCATCCCCTCACAACCCCCCTCCTTCCCTACAACCCCCTCCTTCCCCCCACCCCTCCTTCCTAACAACCCCCCCTCTCCTTCCCATCACAACCCTCCTTCCCTCACAACCCCCTCCTTCCCATCACAACCCCTCCTTCATCCCAACCCCCTCCTCCCCCACACAACCTCCCTTCTCACACCTCTTCCCCCACAACCCTCCTTTCCATACAACCCCTCCTCCCACAACCCTCTTCCCCTACCACCCTCCTTCCCCCACAACCCCCTCCTTCCTCCATACAACCCCTCCTTTCCATCACAACCCTCCTTACAATCACAACCCATCCATTCACTACAACCCCCCCTCTTCCCATCACAACCCCTCTTCTCACAAACCCCATATCCTTACCATCACAACCCTACAACTTACACCATCATACATATACATAACTTTTCATACAGATCGACGCCACCCACACCCACGTGTGGTTACTCATGTGACCTTCACCCCCCTCCTTCCTAATACTGTCCTACATGTCCACTCCCCTACTCCCTAGATCCAATCTCATAACTCCCAGTCTACGTGATCCCCCCCACAGATACACAACACAATACCACTCTCACTTTCATCACCACTCCCCATCACAACACCACACTGTCACTTCCATCCATCAACCCCCTTCACATCTGTCTCACACTCCTACCTATCTATAACCACCCTGACCTCTACTACCCTCTATAACCCCCACTACTCCCATCACTCAACACTGTATGTGCCCCATCACCAACCCCTATCCTGATGTCTCCAGACACCTACCCTTCGTCTGTGCCGATGCCCTCACAATCACGATTCCAACACAGTTATAATTATACCCCTCGCCCTCGCACTCTCCGCTCTTATATTCCCTAGAGAGACAGATGTAAACCTCTGTCAACCCTCCACAATCCTCTCATTCTTGTAACTAACCACCTCCTGCTATTCCACCATCTTACATAACATACTTGCCCTACTGTGTGAATAACAACCCCTCCTTCAATCATACAAGACCCTCGCTTCTACAGCACTGATTCACCTCCGATGTAGCTGACACGACTCAACCCCTGTTCATGAGCACCCACTGTTCCATCAACACTCTGTAATTGTTGTGAACTAACATCATACTGACACTTCCCAATCATTGACACAATCTCATACAACACACATGACGCCTTGTTTTGTGCACCCTGCCAAACAGAGTCTCTCACCCCCCGCCCCCAGTACAAAATCGCCTACCATGTACCTCACCATGTACACAACCCCTGTACTTTCTGCACGCTCTAAAATCGCCTCTTCTCTACAATCCCCTCAGCGTGTCCTAAAAACGCCCCTATAGTTGTGCCCCTAGTCTAACCCCTAGGTCCAATCACAACCCTCCGTCACCATCACAAGCTCCACTTGCCATGTCACATACAACCCCCTCCTACATCACAAGCCATGTGACATTCCCATCGCTCACAACACCTCCTTGTCAGTTATCTACATCCCTACACGTTCCCATCAACGCCTCATTCCGTCCTCCAGCCATAAACTGCCCGTATGTCAAATCACAATACACACCGCTGATGTCCACGAACAACGCCTATCTCTGTGCCTAAGTCCTAAAACACCTCCTGGTTCCACTCACATGAGCAGACCCAGTCTATGTCACTACTCTGCTCATGCAAATCCCCCTCCTTCTCCATCAACTACCCCTTGTCCTTCCCCCTTCTATGTCACCCCTCCTCCTTCCATCATCACCCCGCCCTCATTTGTCACATCACAACCATCCTTGTCCCTCACATCAGACGTCTACGTCACTAGACAACCCCTCTGTTCTGTTCTTCACCTCAAGTCCCTCACCGCCTTCCCCACACATTCACAATCAATACAGCTCATTGTAAACACGCACATTCAATCATCACATCTTACCTTCCATCAGACGTCCCTCCTTCCCTCACAACCCTACTCGCCACATGCCCACGTCCTTCCCCTCACTGAACTGCCCTGTCCCTTGCCACGTTCATACATATCCACGTGCATTCTGACACTCAAAAATCTACCAATTCACTGACACCTCAACATACATATGCCTCTGTCGTCGTATATCACCATTATAAATAATAAAAATACTTTAATATTCTTGCACCCATCAATCGTGACGTGTTTATCGCACATGTGCATCCTCTTCCCATCTGCTCCCTACAACCTCTACATCCCTCACAACACCTCCATTCTATCCCATCACAACCTCCTTCGCCATCACAATTGTCCCCTCTCACGTTCCCAACATCATACAGTCCCTGTCCTGTCCTACTGTACATCCCACCTGTGATCCGAGTGTGTTCCTCCAGTCACACACTGATACTCCCCCCTGTCACTGTGTCCGCTACTCTCACTCACCTTCCATCACAACACCTCCTTCCCTAACAACCCTCCTTCCCTCTGCAAGACCCGTCTCTTGCCTGTCACAAACCCATCCGTGTCTAAGTCATGACTAAACTCACCACTCACTGTCTCCTGTGTCATAAACATCACTACACTTGCTCCTGTCTGTTCACACCACCCCCCTGTCCTGTAACTATGCACAGTGTTCCCTCCTTCCTCGCAATACATCGCACGTATCCTCATGTCTACCAGTCATCATGTCCACTCCTAACAGCATCATGAACCACTGTCTATCTGTCCCATACATGTCATAAATAAGTCTGCTCATCACAACTTCCCTGTCCTGTCCACAGTCTCGCTCCTTGTCCTTCTATAAACATCCTACTTCCTAGTGAATACATTTATAATGAGCAGTCTCCGCACGTACTAATCCTACTATAGTGTAAATCCCTCCTGCCGTTGTACCACATATACGTATCTCATTCCTATCATCCAGACTCTCCTTCCATTGTGTGTAAGAATCCCTCCTCTGACTCCGTTTTATACTTGATACCACCTCAACTCATGTCGACCACACGAGTGGATACTCCTATCAGCTCTGTGCTATATTCTACATCTTACTCTATTACTCTCATGATACCAATTCCCACTTTGCCTGTTCTGTCTGCCTATACGCCTCTACCCTGTCCTTCCCAGACAAACCTCCTGTGATAGTGTCCACAATCTATCTACCCACAACATGTAACTACAAGTGACACTCACATGATCCACAACCCCCTCAATTCCAATCACAATCCACTATACATCTGTCTATCATCTCTATTACTACACTTCACTTCTATACAACTCCTCCTTCTGTACGTCACTGTAACTTACTCTTCATTTCTTCTCACTACAATCCACAACCTCCTTCATACAACCCTCCTTCACTACAACTCACGCTCTCTTTGTATCTCACATACTCCTCTCTCCTTCGACCCTATTACACTATACTCCTACTACTTGCCCTGTACACAACTACTGTTCTCCTGTTGTGTACACAGTCAAACACTATCTTCCGTTCTGTCTACTATAACCTCCCACTCCGTACTAAGTCATAAAAACCCACTAGCATTAGTAATTACAACCCCTCTTACGTTAACCCATGCAATACCTCCATCTAGTGTCTTCGTCCCATAGTGTACAAAAACAGTGTTCCTGTGCAACGCATAATCTAATAATACCATCTCATAGTGATCCTAAGCAATCACTCTAGCTGTGTGCAACATCGTAACTCTAATCCTAGATCTCTCTGATTATCGTGTCATCATCCAGACTGTCCATTTGTGTGCACTATCTCAAACCCCAATGTGAATCATGTGAGTGAATCAATTACATACAATACTTATCCCCAGTCCTTCACCTATAAATGATACTAATATCCGACTCACATGTTGTGCGTCCATCGTAATATCCTACCACCTGCACTGACGTCTTAATCCTCACATCACCTCGCCACAGTAGTCCTATGATAATACACTATCGGTAGAGATAATAAATCTCTGCTAGTCCTCACCTTGCATTCACCAATCTCACAATACTACCCCCTATCTTCACAGTGTGTGCATCCAGACGTCCCTGTCTTGCCAGACCCTCTGCCCAAATCCGCCTCGTGTGTGTTCCTGAATAACCGCTCGTGTGTCTTCAATGCAGCTACCTCCTTCTAATACTTACTAGTGTGATTTCCCTCATCTCTCACTACACGTGCTCTCCTATAAGTTCTTAAGCAACTTAGTCACTGTCACTTGCTTCAACAACGCTTGCTTCTCACATCTACATAGCACTGCACTCTTTTGAACATTACAACTCCTGCTCGCCTATGCTGTGCTGTAATATCTCGTCGTTCATCATGCACAACCCGCATATTACCATGTATCGAACCTCCTCCTTCTAACTGAATCTGCACATCTCCGTGACATGTTGAGTACATCTCATTGTGCATCCCTGTGAATAGTCTCACTCAGTTTAGAAATCATATGTCTTGTGTCACTCCTACAAGTGCGAGACATAAATCGACATATGACAAGATATATCCATCTATGCCTTCCAGCTGTATAACATATATCACCTGCCAGGCCTACTTAGCAGACTACCCCCTCATCTCCTACTGCTCTCACATTGCACTTGCACACTTCATTACTCTCTAGTACTCACCTCCATGTCTCTAGTCATACACTCCTCTGTTATCTCACTACGCTCCATCTGTCTCTTCTTCTCTGCTTAAATAGTCTGCCAATCCTGTGTCACCAGTTGACTATACCTGACGCCTCATTCCCCCATCCATACACCTCAACCAGTGTGTCCTTCATTCACGACATACATGCACATCTGCAGACTAGTCACGTGTCTCATCCCACTGTGTATGTCCACACCTCACAACCCCCTCCTCTCTTCCCCTCTCATACCCATTAATTACCCTCAACCCACACCTCCTTCCTCATCAACCCCACTCCTTTCATCACAACCCTCCGTCCCTTCCCTCACAGCCTCCTCCTCTACTACTCTCTCTCGCCTGTGTGTCCATGTTCCACCACAAGACCCTCGTCCACATGTATACACCACCTGTCAACGGTCACTCCTGTCACACTCTGTCACTCCATGCAATGTGCATTATACTCATAATCCTGTAAACGTAGTCTGAATATCTACCTCTGTCTCTCTGTGTACTAACACTCAGCGTAATACCTGTACATTTGTGTCCATCACTGTGTCACGTCTGCTGTGTATTCAGAGATAGTGTCTAGATCCACCTGCCACATTAATACTCCTACACCGTAGTCCTGGTGCACAGACTTATATGTCCTAACTCTAAGTACCCACATCACACTCTACTAGTCTACAGTTCTGACACTGAGTACAACACTGTACTGGCGTTTGTTAGTGACATCCCGTTCGCAGGTGTATAAGTCCACAATCATGGTATCTTGTCTCCACTTCACTCCTAACGCCCATCACTGTGTAAGTTCCCCTAATGAGCCTCTATGACCCATGTGCACCTTGAATCACTAACACACTCCATTCACCCTCTTGACTATACATCCACACCTCTCAAATTTCCTCAATCAATCAACACACTCAATGTCCATCTATTTGTGTATCACATGTCTAAACTAATCACACACGTCACTTCGTGACCGTCAATCCTCACTCGTGTCCTTCCTCCACGCTCTTGTGTGTGAATACTGCTCATTGTCCAACCGTATCTATCTATCACCAGACATCGGCTCCCCTGCTTCCACTCTATATATAAGCTCCGTGTCCACACTGCACCACACCCAATCACCCTCACCAAATGACCATCTACCCATCATCGACCATTGTCTCATCAACTATAACCTCCCTAGTAGTCACCTGTACACAAACCCTACATAACCCTCCCGTGACAGTATCACGATGTCCATGTGCTCATTGTGACATGTCTATATATCAATAGTTCAATCCTACATCTAACCTCCTCATCCCATTAACTGTCTTCACTCTCTGTTCCCCTCCCTTCATGTTCTGTCCTATCCTACACTATAATCCGTCACCTCTTTCTCACTCTCCCGTCATTATCATTACTCGATCTAATCGTAATATATAAGCAACCATCTCTGCAGTGCACACTCACCCAGCCACCCTTACTTGACGTCCACAGATGATAGAGATACCACCGCGGTCTCGTGCGCACGTCGCTGTGTTAGCTGTCGATGTCTCCTAGTTCATGTGTACTGTCCTCTTGTCAACCCTCATGTTCCCACAGTCATGTTCTCCCCTCACACTGTACTTGTAACTGTCTACTCACATGTCACCCATCCTTCTCTCACAACTGCATGCGTGCACACATCTCCCTTCAATAAGTCTGCCAGTGTACCTTCGCTACTACCTAGTAAGCCCTAGAATCTGTCCTCATATTGCCATACTATACCCTAGTGCACTACCATTGCTCTGCGCAGTTCGTGCCTACTCTCAAACCATTCTGTGTGGTACGCTATATAACAGAAAGTCAGGTCCTGATGTCCTCAAGCACTATTCATATAAACCTCTCTCACTCTATATTGTAGCGTTCCCCTCACTTTACTACAATCTTAGTAACGGCTATATTAACACGTGCTGTCCTTGGTTCACAGACTATAGAACTTGATACTCGGTCCAGATAGCTCGCATGGTAAACCATAGCTACTGTCTATCGTGACACAACCTGATAATAAATGACCCAAACTGCGTCTTCTCATTAGAGACGCCAATGCTACGTATCATTGTGACCGTTCTGACTTCTACAACGCCATGTGAGTACTACAACCCCCCTCACACGTTATCTGTCTGAAGAACAAATACCATTAATCCTAATAAATAAACATATCTTAAGTTGTGTCCCCACTGTCATATCTCTATCACTCACTACTCTGTCTACCATCGCTACAAACCAATTACCTTCAGAGTTCATTCACACACCTTCCTTCTCTCAATCAAAATCCCATCCTCCATCACAAACCATCTTCCATAAACCCCCCTCCATCCCCTACTGTCCACCCTGTGTGCCGTTGTCCCCTCATCAATCCCCTAGATTCCTACCTCACACTACCTCCGTATCTCACTACCTGTCATGTGTGCTTGTACACAACCCCTCCTTCTCATGTGTCCACTAAGTCACACCTGTGTCCTTCCAGTGTCAACGTACCCTCCTAACTGTATAATCAACAACTATGTCTATTCTATCTATCAACATAACAAACCCCTCCTTTCTGTTGACATGTGTTTTGTACTACGTGAATGACCCCTAACAACCACTCTACCTTCTATCTTGTCACAACCCTCCTTTCCCATACATATCACCATACTCACGTATGACTCACTCACCAACTAAACCCTTATCTTGTCTTCAAGCCATCTATACCCTCCTTCCCCTCCTCACACTCACCTACTTGCGCCATGCATAAAAGACCTCACATCACTTGTACACACTCCTTATATGATCATAAACAGATCCTATAACCCAATATCACCTACCTTGTCAATCAACATATGTTTCAACATCCTATAACACATCCTTTCTAACCCATCTTTACTCACCTCTCATTATACCTCTACTGTACTCGCCATCAATATCACGTCATTAGTCACATTCTACTCATTAAAGTACTCCCCTATAACTCTATGTCACCAACATCTCCTACCCACGCGTTCTTCCCATATCCATCGCTCTTAGTAAATAACTACCCTTAAGAGGTGATGAGAATCAATATGAGTATATAAATGCCTCTATAAATGTCACCTCTCCTCCCTTCTGATCCTAAATCTTGTCCTCTATAATCAATCTATCACCCTAAAGTATATATTCACTCATAGTACTATCAACATTATATATAACTCTCTCAACACATCATCTGTCCAACCGATATGTCATACCGTAACCTAGATCCAAACACCTCACATCCTCTCGTGTCCTCACTAACAAATCCCTCACGTAAGACAGTAATATATTGAGTAACACACAAATCTGCATCATTTCAAAAACATCATTCATCTTATAGACTATAATCTTCAACTATGTCTACATCTTGTAGTTGCTTTAGTATGCAATGTATTATACTGTCAATATCATGTCAAGTAGTATCCTAAGAGTTAGTGTTATCAAATACACTGCTCCACAAATACAAAAACTCATCACGCAAAATCCACCTCCGAATATTTAACCCTTGTGATCACAAATACTAGACTCTAGTGAAAGTGTACTTGTCGATTTGAGTCACCACCTATATACTATATATCCAGACAAAACATAGTGACCCTTGTCCACAATATATCCACCATACAACTACTCTCTGCATCATAACTCCGTGTCAGTCGTACCAGCCTTGTCTCTATCATCGTCAGACTCTACACATAGTTTTAATCAAGTTGTGACCACAACAAGAGTGATTCTCACCCGACATACAGTCCCTCCTACCGTCTCGCTCCGCCGCCCACGATAACCTAGTCATCCTAATTGCCGCCTACTCCTTGATCACTCTCCCCCACTGTCAATGTCTGCAAATAAGAACACCATTCCTGTCTATCACCAAACCTCTGTTCAAGATTCGACTTTAGTCCAATCATTCCTCACAACACTACACATCCCCACCTCCTAACTTGATTTAAAAACAATCACACTCTAGACCCTTAACGATCACTCCGCTGTCTCTCTAGATCCCGTAGACTCAACCACCCCCCCCTCAATCATAAACCCCTACCAATACTTTCCCCCTCCTTTCCTCCTCACTTTCCCTTACCCCCCTTCCCTGCCTCTTTCACCTGATCCTGTAGAAGTTAAAGTTTCCAATTAAAACCAGATCTCCTATGTTCCTCATACTGACTGTACTCTCCCTCGTTGCAATGACACACCTCTGTGCACTCGTTCCATGTACTTCGTTCCCATAACATACTTGAGTACCCCTGCATGATTCTTTCTCTGTCACTAGTCCTGTCAAACTTATTATCATTACTAAAATTTTTCCCTGCATAGTGAGCCATCTTTTCTCACCTCCTTAGAATTGTTAAATAAACTTATCATGCTTATTCTACATTCCATGCAGTCTAATTCGTACCTCACTTACACAGATCCTGACCTCCTGTGTACCTCTCTGTCTCCCTCTATGTTCCTAAGTCGCATAGAAACCCTCTCTCCCCCTCCTATGCACATCTGTTACTGATGACTCACCATCAGTCCACGCCTTCTCCTCTTAGCCGCAGTCCTCACTTGAAGTCTAATATAACCTACCCTTTCTGATATAGTCACTGTCCCACGTCCTGTGGTCTTATCACGCCGCCCTGTTCTGTTCTCTCTTACAGTCCTTAGAACTCGTGTCGCCACGATTGTTATTGTCGTGGACAGTGAAGAGTATACAAATAAACAGAATCCTTTCTCCTCTTCTCTCTTTCCTCATCGGTCTCACTGATCGTTCTTTGACGCGGTATCTCTTGACGTGTTCTTCTTTCTCTCCTCTTGCTCCTCACTACCACTAGTCTCATTACTGATGCTTGTTTTAATCACTAAGTGTCTTTCTGTCTTGACAGTTACCAGTATGACTCTATTCTCTCTTTCTGATCTCTGTTGTCCCCGCTACTATTTCTTCTCCCGTCTGTCTTTCCCTCTCTGTGGCACTCTCTCTAGTTAACGTGTCCTACTCATAAGTGTACAGTACCTGTGTACTGTTACTCCGCTTTCATCTATGTTCAGTGTCTCTTGAACTCCGACAACTTCTGTGACACATCCAGCAGTTCATGTTCTAGTTTCTTAAGCACTTCTCTGAAGGTAAGCCTCAACCATTGACTCTCTCACTGTCTCTCCTCCCTACTTCTCTGAATCTCCACTGTCTTCCGCTTGCCACGTAGTGTTTACACGTAGTTGACATGAGATAGCATTCGTTGCGCCACAGAATCCCTAGATGTCAACCAGCTCTCTGTCTGAGTGTAATCTCCTGAATAGTTCCGGCACGTTATTCACTGTCCCCTCCTAAACATGACTTCCGTCTCCTCATTCTATGCTCTTCGTGCTCCTATCCTCTTCACCCCCCCTCTTAACTGTGTGACTTGCTACTCTCCTAGTCTCCGACCTACCATGAGGTACCTCGATTCGACTAGACTGTCGTTGACCAGCCGCCTTGCTGACCACGCACTAATGAGTGAAAATGAGAATAGAGATCTCTCGTCTCTGCTTGTACCCCTGCATGATTCCTCCTCTTTCTCCTCTGTGTCCACTCCATGTGTCAATTTATTCTGCCTCATGTTGTCCAGTCTCGAAGTGCCAGTTCGCCAGACGCCGCTTTCTCACGCCTGCTTTCCCTCCTCTTTCCCTCCTCTTCCTCCTGCTGTCCTCCTCTTATACCTCCTCGTTGACATCCTCTGTTGACTTCTGATCTCCACCTTGCTCGCTGTGTCCCCTCTCTTCGCCATCCTGTGAGTGTGACTTCCCTGTTCTTGTCTCTCCATGTGATTCGGTATGCGCTTCCAACTTCCTTTTTTAGCGCTATAGTACGTTCTCTCTTCATCTTGCTCTCCTGTTACTATTTTGCCCAACTCTCGCTGTTCCTCCTCTTCCTTCTGTTAATGTTGTTCACTACTAGCATCTCGCATAATCTTTCTAGTTCCCTCCTGTCTTTTCCCTCTCTTCACTCCCCAATTAATTATAACTTTTTATTAATGCCACGTTCCTTTTCCTCTGGACTTCCTAATGTTGTCCCTCTCCTCTTGTCACCCCTCTTCTCTCACTCTGTCCCTGTGTATCGCGCGCTATGTGGTATTAATCAGATTGGCATCGTCTCCATTTTACTCATTGTGATGTCCAAGACCCACTCTGTTGTCACCCTACTAAATTGTTGTTCCACCGTCTCATCTTTCCGTGGTCCCGCAATCTTAGCTCTTTCATCGCTTATTGTCTATGATACTCACACTTTGTTCGATGGCTCTAGATACATATGCTATGTTTGAGCCGTAGTCTTTCACGCCGAGTGAATGTCGTCCTCGCTACGTCATTGTGCCTACGTGTATCCCACTACGCACGCCTCTTCGCCGAGCCTTTTTCCGTGAATGTGACAACTATATCAATGGCTGCGCTCGGACTCGTCCGCTGTGTTTTCATCGCCCCTGCTTCCGTGGGTGGACGTTCCTCGCATGCCATGTTTCGCTTTTATTGTGTGCCTGTTTTCATAGGTGAGATCCTCACATCTTTGTCATGCACGCAGCATGTTGATGTCGTATTGATTGTTTCTTCTACTGTCGTAGATCGTATCCTTAGTTGTTGTAGCCTAGACACTATTTCCTCTCTTTCCTCTCTCCCTCCTCTTCCCTCCGTATACTTACCCTCATGATTGCATCATGTGTTCGTCCTAGTCGTCTCGTCCTCACGCTGTTCCATCACTTTCTTTCGGTGCGTTCTGTATCCTTCTCTAATACGTGCATTGTACATCGTTACTTACCTGTCAGTATTTTTTCTAGTGAGTTTCTAGTTCTGTGCACTCTGTCGAAGCGTGAGACCACTTGTTATCTGTGTTACACTATCAGCCTATTACACTAGTGTGTTTAGACCCCTGCGTCACGCGTTATACTGTCATTGCGCACAGCCGCTATCGCTCTGTCTATTTTGCCTATCTGATCTGTACACCGCGGTGTATTTTGTGATCTGTTCACTCCTTGCATGAGATGTCCTCGCTCTCTAGTGGATCGACTCTTTTAGATTTGTACCCTCGGATGTCTTTACGCATGTTGTGCAATCACTGACTTCTCCTCTCTTGTCACGTCGATAGCTACACTCTGTGTCGAGTAGACACAGCAGTTTATATTCCTATCTTTCTCATGTAGGCGTTCTGGACTAGTAGTACCGAAGGATCTCATATCGTTACATCGGAGAAAGGATGTGTTGCGATCTTTTCCAGGGCGTGTCACGCTCGCCGTCGTGTCTCACAAGCCCTGTTGTGGAGCAAGTGAGGAGCTCGCAGGACTGGGCCTCCCGGCGCAGCGTTGTATTGTGAAAAGTCACGCCTCTCTAAAATGTCGTACTAAAGTAAGCAGCCTGCCTGTGGTTGGAGACGCACTGCCACTGATGCAGACTTTAGCTTTTAGGCTTCGCAACATCGACGGTTCAGCTGATGGCCAGCAGCGGACCGCAGGGACAGCCAGGGACCAGCAGGGGGACAAGCAGAGCGACTCGAGAGGACCAGCAGAGGACCCGCCTGTATGGGCCAGGAGGGACGGCAGAGGGCCAGAGAGGGCAGCAGGGGCCAGAGCGGGAGGAGGCGGGCAGCATGACCGCAGCGAGGACAGCAGAGGGAAGCGAGGACAGCAGAAGACAGCGAAGGGCAGAGAGGACTCGACCAAGGGCCGCAGAGATCCAGCATGGGCCGAGAAGGACAGCAGAGGACGAAGGGGACAGCAGAGGTGCAGCATGTACGGACAGCAGCGAGGCAGCAGGGGCAGCAGAGGGCAGCAGGGGCAGAGAGGGCAGCAGAGGACAGCAAGAGGACAGCAGAGGAAGTCAGGGACCGCAGAAGGGCAGACAGAGGGTCCGACACGGGAGCGAGGACAGCAGAGGCCCTGCAGAGGGACAGAGATGGCAGATATGGCCAGCCTGCGAGGGCCGCAGAGGGCAGAGGGGCCAGGAGGAGCAGAGGGCAGCTGAGGGCAAGCCGAGGACCAGCAGCGGGGAGCTGAGGAACGACCAAGGGCTAGAGAGAGGGGCCAGCATAGGGCTAAGCAGTGGGCATCAGTGGACCGACTAAGGGCAGCAAGAGGAAAGCAGAGGACCAGAGATGGAGCAGTGGACGCCAAGGGACTGCAGAGGATTGCGACACAGGGCGCCCAGTGGACGACAAAGGGCAGCAGTGTGACCAGCAGAGAGGGCCAGCAGCGGGCCAGCAGCAGGTCAGCAGGAAGGAGCAGCAGTGGACCAGCAGAGGAAGAGAGGACGCAGCGGGCTCAGCAGAGGACCAGCAGTGGCCAGCAGAGACCGAGAGGGGACCAGCAGAGGGGACCGACAACGGGGCAGCAGAGGGAAGCAGAGGGCTCCAGCAGAGGAGCAGAGGACCGAGAGGACGCGACCAAGGGCCGCAGAGGACCGCAGTTACGGACAGCCAGAGGGACAGAAGAGGATCGACATGGGCCAGAAGCAGGGCCAGCAGAGGACCAGCAGGAGGGCAGAGAGGGCAGCAGAGGGCCAGCAGAGGGACAGAGAGGACCGCAGAGGGCAGCAGGAGGGCAGCAGAGGGCCAGCAGAAATTTGGCAGAGAGGGCTAGCAGATGAACAGCACGAGGACAGCTAGAGGCCCAGCGAGGGCAGAGAGGAGCGCCACAAGGGTCCAGCAGAGGTCACAGAGGACCAGCAGGGTTAGCAGCTAGGGCCGAGAGAGGACAGCCTGAGGACCAGCGACGGGGACAGCAGAGGGCAGAGGGGCCAGAGAGACAGCCGAGGGCCGAGATGGCCAGCAGGAGAGAGGGAGCAGAGGGCAGCAGAGAGGCCAGCAGTAGGACAGAGTGGCAGAGACGGCCCCGCAGAGGGCTGTCAGGGGATCCGACAGGGCACAGAAGAGAAGCGAGGCGCCAGCAGAGACAGAGAGGCACAGCGAGGGAGAGAGGACTAGCAGAGGGCAGCGTGGACAGCAGAGGCAGCAGAGGGCAGAGAGGGCCAGCAAGAGGGAGCAAGCGGGCCAGAGAGGAGAGAGCGGGCCAGCAGATGAAGCAGAGGACGGCAGGGGCCAGCAGGGCAGCAGAGGCGAGCAGAGGGCAGGGCAGAGGACCAGACAAGGGCCAGCGAGGACAGCAGAGGGCCGAGAGGGCCAGCAGAACGGCTGGACCAAGGCAGAGGGCAGAGAGGAATGGGGCGACAAGGGCAGAGAGGACCGAGAGGCGGCAGCAGCGGATTGACCTCCAAGGGACGCAGAGGGGACAGAGAGGACAGCAGAGGACCAGCAGGGGCCAGCAGAGGAGACAAGGGAGGAGGGACAGCGAGGTGAAAATGAAGCAGAGGTACCTAAGAGGGGCAGCGAGGGAAAGACAAGGCCAGCAGAGGACCAGCAGAGGGCCAGCAGAGGACCAGCAGAGGACCAGCAGAGGGCCAGCAGAGGGCCAGCAGAGGACCAGCAGAGGACCAGCAGAGGGCCAGCAGAGGGCCAGCAGAGGGCCAAATAAATACCATTACAGTTAAATGGTTGATTTCAAGGGGAGGGGTTATAAAGGTTAGAATCTGTCATTATACTAGTTTGACTGAAATATTTCTCCACTAGAGGGCGCAGGTGCCATTCATCAGCACTTTTTTTATTTCAACTAATAACAGCGAAGAAGAAAGCTTCTGCAGTCTGGATTAAAATCTAAGTCAAGATTAAAAAGGTTTAGTTAGTTTTTTATATTCAGATTAAATTACAACCATTAGAAGACATCTATAAATCTAGATCATTCTCATGAGCAGCATGAAGCAGCCACAAAAAATAAGTTTTATTGTCATTAAAAAAGCACTACGCTGCAACAGTAGTGCAAAGTTTACCTGTGGTGCAGGAACGCCCTCTGGAGGACGACAGTGCAGGACGATCATGCCGCTGATGGGCACCTCCTTCCCCTGGGGGTCCTCTTCAAAGTTTTTCCTCAGATCTGTGCAGGGAGACAAACGGCCGTCAGATGCTAAGTTTCACGGTCATCCTGATCTTCAGACCCAGCAGATCTGCAGGGACACGTCTTTCAAACACAGACCCAGAGCTGCAATGGATGCATAACATGAACTGGCTGCTAAATCCTGACACTGATGATGAATCAGTTCACCTTTGGATCTGAAAAGGTTTCCATTCAAACACAAACCAGAGCCAGTAGAAGATGAGCTTGTAGACATGGAGGCGCTAAACGAGTGTGAAGACACGGACTGAGACTCTTTCTCTGTCCTGAAGGACACATCTTTTCTTCTACTGATCATTTCAATGTGTTTGGATTTCTCTCTGCTTCCAGTCAGTAAAAACAATGAGCTCAATACAGAGGAGGCTTCCAGATAACCTCCACCTCCTTTGAGCGGGAATATTGGTTTTAGACACCAGAGGCTGAGAAGAACTGATTGTGTCCACCTTGATCAGGCAGCATTGGGGTCTGGGAATTGACCGCTTCATTCTTGCTGATAGATCTAATTCAGTTAGAGCTGAGATAGCATCGCTTCAATTAGCTTTTTACAGTCTGCTCCAAACTAAAGCAGCATTTCCAAACAGAGACGTTCGATACTCTGCTTTATCCTTTAGAAGACGAAGGCTGAACGGTTTCACCTAAACGCGTCTGTAAACCAGGCCAGGTGAAAGGAGAAAGGCTGTGCAGGTTTTTAGTGAACGGAAACACGTCACAATCACAGCAGATGAGTTCAAATAGCAGCAGAGGATCAAAGGAAACCATAAAAATCACATTTTGAAAAGTTCAGCTGCACCATTAGTGTCATATTCTATCTTTTATATGTTGTTAAAATATTTTCATTATTACATTTATGGTGTTTTTTTTTTTTTTTTGCTTTCTGCAACTTTAAATAAGGAACCTTTGGGTATCAGATGATAAAGCAGAACATCTGGGTCTCTCCTCTGGATCCGTTTTCTCCTAAACCAGAACTTGGATAAGTGAAGGACAAACAATGACTGGCTCAGCTAAACACCCAACATCTATGACTCTTAGCTCTTCTTCAATGTGTCTCTGTGTGACTCAGTTAGGGGAAAATAAATCCTCAATGGATCCATTTTCTGTGTGAGACATGGAAAGACCCTTAAATGCTCTGAGGAACTTCCAACATGCTTCACTGTCACAGATCGGTCTCAATGCAGAACTACTGTTCAGATTTAGATGACAGTGGAGCCAAACAGAGAAGAAACATCATTGTGGAGATCTGTCTGTCTGAAGTCGGGCGCACGCTGTACGATCTTTTGCCCTTTTCGGGACGATTCTCCAGTCGTGCAAACATTTTTCGATCAGGCTGACTTTCAGCCTGATGGTGCGTGGTGTAGTGACCAGGGGGTAACGAGGGGCGATCAGCCTCTAACGACCACTCCCCCATCAGGAATCGTAAGGTTGGGAGAAAATCAAACATGTTTGAAATTCAGTCGTTCTCTCCCTCCACCACCAGGTGGCGCCCTGTTCTCGTTGGTCCTCCCACACACCTGCGGCTGGTTGTGCTCAATACTGAGGACTCTTAAGCTGCTGACTGCCACTAACTAGTTCTAACCTTGTTTTTGTCTTTGCCTTTTCGGCAGGAAGTCATCCTGCAAACTGGAATTTTGGCCTTCTCCCCCTGGAAGGATTGTTTTGAGCTTCACACTGAGCGGGGGATTGATCTCCACACGACCCGTTCAAGTTCTCCTGGAAATCTAAGTGGCAGTCTGCTCCATTGCTCCTCAAGGAACCGACCAAACCAAAAACCTGTCCGCCCTCCAACGGGCCCCCCAATCTCTGGATAAACCCACACCGACTGGATTCTGGGAAGAGAATCTGCTAACTTCAGGTTCACCAGCGCTCTGAGTTACCCTGGATCAACCTTATTGATTATTTCAATAAACCTGTTAAACTTCTACTCTGGTTCTCTGAGTGGTTTCCTGCATGTTGGTCAGATCTCTTAAAAACATCATGACAAACTCGTCTCTGCCACCAAAAAAAGAGTATTTTTAGAAATCCTCTGAAACGCTCTGGAACACCTTTTCCCAGCTTGTTTCTCTTGTTGGGAGATTGTTCTCTGCGTTGGGAATGAGGCAGTGGGAACGCTGAGGAATGACCTCCACACTCACAGGCAATGCGGACAGTTGCTTTGCGGCTCTTGGAGGTCCCCAGGTGGCTCCAGGCCACACAGAGACACCAGTAGTCCTCCGGCCCGTGGAAATCCTCCACCTGCTGACGGGACACATTGATCATCACCTCGCGCACCTTCAGCCCTGGAGGAACAGAGAAGATAAGCCAGTCACTTATTGAACAGGGTGGAAACGCCTACTCTGGATTGGAGGAACTGCTTCTTCACTCACTGCTGAAAATCTGCTAAAAAACGAATCGAATTCTGATTTGTTCATAATAAAAACCCCGTTTCTGAGTTAATGTCAGCTTATTCAACCAGAAGATGCATAACTGTGAGCGTGTTTGCCAACAAAGGAACATTGTCCCTCTAGAGCAGAGATGGGCAATTCCAGTTTCCTGCAACTTTTCGATCCATCCCTGGTCCAGCAGCCCTGCTGTAGAGCCTCTGTAGGCTCACTGCAGACAGAGAACGCCCACACTAGGCAGCGGGATTCACTACTAGCAGGAATAAAGAGGCTGAAGGGACCCAGCAGAGGATCAATGGGGCCTAATATGAACCAAAAAAGGAGAAATTCATCCTGATTTTAGAAAAAACTCAAATAAAACCCATTACCATATTGGTTACCAACCAGTTTAACCGTCAGCGATTCCTGGTGATGTGATGGATGGACCTGCTAAGCTCCGCCTCCTCTACTGTCAGAATGAATTCATGTAATAATTTGAAGTCAAACGCTTTAAAATGATGAAATCTTTTTAAAGCAGAAAGAGGAACCAGCAGTAGAACGTAGTTCAATAGAAACCCTGCATTAACGCAGCGCCACCTGCAGGACAGCAGTGAACAGCTGTGCTGTTTCACATGGATTCATTAGAACATGCAAATATAACTCCAGTTGAATTAAAGTGGGAATGATGACCTGTTACTCCATCATGTTACAAACTAAATAAAGTTGAGTAAGAAGGTGATCCTTCCAGCAAAAATAAAGCCTTTCTGCATCATTATAGTTTTTCTAACTATTAATAAAGCTTTTAATTAATTGGCTGTTGGCTGGAATCAAATGCTTTCCTCCTCTGACCTGCTGGTTAGGACAATGAAAACAGTCTCAGCATGAGTGAGATGTTCAGCAGAGATAAACCTCATTTAGAGGAGAAATCCTCTGACTTTCAGGCTGATCTCCATCCGTACATTTTTCTAGATAGACGGACTTTCAGAGCCTTTTGCACCAAACCAGAGACGCATATAAAAGGCAATGAACCATCATGATGACAGAGAAACATATTCCTCAGTGTGGATTATTAATATTCTATAGATTTGGCTCTGAAAAGGCCAGAAAGTTTATAGAATCACCAGCGGATTATAGATTATATTATAGATTACAGAAAATCTCCATCAGACAAAATGTGAAGAAAATATAGTTTTTATTCAGAGCATTAAAGAAAAAGTGTGAATAATTTCTACGTCTATAATAACAGCAATGATAAACGTGAAGAACAGCTGAGATTATTAGAAAGCAGAGAGCCTGCAGTGTTGCTTTGGCTAACATTCACTCTGCAGACGCCTGCATCTAAAATATGGCCTCTGAAGGAATCCCTGATCAATAGTTTGCTCCTTTGCAGCCTGGAGTCAGTGATCAATGGGTTTTACAGGATTATTTATGCATACATTCTCGGGGGGGGGGGGGGGACATTTCAAACAGAGGTTCCTCTGTTTGAAATGTTCATGAACCTGTCATGTAGCTGCAGATGGATAAACACCCCCTTATTTGGCTTAGAGTCAGTCCCATGTAATGTCTGTGAGCCGTTAGCAGCCTCTGGGCCCACAGCTGGATTAAGCACAGCAGTTATGCAATGTTCTGGGGAGCAAAAGACTAAGGCCCCGTCCACACGAAGTCAAAACGAACACGAAACGCTGATATTTTCCAAAACGTTTGCCGTAAAGACGGAGACGTAAAATAAATGTGAGCGTCCACACGAATGCATGAAAACGCTGCAAAATGTATGCCAGGCCTGTAAGTGGCGCTGTGGTGCCAAAGCAAAAATAAGCGACGAAATGTAGGGCATGCGCACTAATATTTATACATGGTTGCCCTGCGGGTCCATTTTCGTGGTTAAGTCAATTTCAGGTGCTGAACTATGTGGTCGATATTGCTCTGTTTTTCCTGGAGATATTCCAGAAGAAGAAGATTCTGTTGTAAGCCCGACAGCAGGGTGAGTAGCATTAGCAACGGCGCCATTGTTGTTGTGATGTGTCGCGCTTGCGTGTTTAGAGGCGACGCTATGACGCATGCGTGTAAAAAAAAAAATGCGGTTAGGGTGTAAAGATGGAAACGCGAATACGGCGTTTCAGAATCTTCCCACTCTGAAGGGTGAATAAAAAAATTATCGTTTACAGACCCCCGAAACGCCGGCTTCGTGTGGATGGGAGGCTGGTTTGGTGAAAAATTTGTGCGTTTAGGCCAGGGTTCGTCTTCGTGTGGACGGAGCCTAAAAGCCAGCCCTGCTGCTCTGCATCCTCTGTTCCTCAGAGCTTCATTCTCCATCCTCCCTACTTTAAAGGGTCACATGTTTCTGAATTGTGTTTCTGTGAAGTTATTTTCAGGAAGAGCTTCCTTACTAAAGGTGGACAATGTGTCGCAGTAGGATCGGAAAATAAAACCTTCCTTTTAGTCCATCTTAGCTTTTTAAAACCAAACTGAAAATGTTTATTGGATAAAAATCCATGTAGGTGTTTTTTATTTTTAAACAAGTGCTAAATTTATCTATTTTTCTCTGAAGTTGACTTAGATTAAAAAATTTTTTCGTATCCCAAATAATCTTTTTTTCTGACAGGAAACAAAACAACAGAATATTCAACAGATTTTGTTTTTAGTTTCCCCCCCCAGTAGAACTGCCATGTAGGATGAATCTGTCCGCTGAGGTGGACGTCCTAAACCAGCGTCTCTCAATCATCCATCACTGTCTGTCAGCCGTCAGAGCTCTGCAGGGAGGATGTTAGGTTTATTCAATGATGATTATAAAGTTAATGTGTGTACATATGAAACATTGGAGAAATTAGATGCTTCACTCTGTTTACTGCAAACTGTCATGCAACGGTGGTGGAAAATTACTGATGTTTGTGCAAGGCTAATCACAGTTATCAGGAGACCACTCTGTTCTGTGACTCCATCAGAGGAGCATTTTGTCCTATGACCTGATCAATTGCCTTGTCAGAAGAACACTCCATTTTGTAACCCACCCCACGTGTTATGATCTGCTAATAAAAAGGCTTTGCAGAGGAAGTCAGTCAGAGAGTAGTGAGCTGAATGTAACTCTCTCCTTCTGTAGAAGCTGTTAAAAATCCCTTTTCTGTGTAGACTCAGTTCCTCTTTTACGAACCTACATTTTTTGACCTAACAGAGGAGCCTGAATCTCTCCTGGATTGACTTATGAAGCCAGGCAGTAATTGTGGGCATAGTGGGTGGAATGGGGCGGGGGAGGTGGGGGGGCATGTCCTCCCAGCTTCCCATATCCGTGACCTGTTTCCCATGTACATGCGGTAAGGTGTTTTTCTGAGCCGTCTTTAAACGCACCATGAGCCCCCGCTGTTAATCACAGACGGGGCTGCGTGGGGCTCAGTAGAGCTGCCAGAACAGCAAAAGGCAGAAAACGTTGAGCAGCTCTTCTTTGTAATTTACGGCGTGCTTCAGCGGCGCAGTGGTTAGCGAGCGTGACCCACATCTGGAGGCCGTAGTCCTCCATGGGGCCGACCCGGGTCCTCTCTCCCTCTCTCATATCACCTTTCCTGTCAGCACACTATATAAAAAAACAAACCGCTAGAACCGAAAAACCTAAAAATAAAAGGAATAATTTAGAATTAGATCATTAATAATAATAATTAAGATAAAATTGTTTAAAATATGAAGGAAACCTGGAAAGTTAACCAACAATATTTAGGTATATTAGTCCTGGGGGTTCTGGTTCTGCAGACTAGAACTGATCCAGTAGACCTGAGAGGTCTGGCTGTCGATCTCCTGCCAACCAGTCTGTAATGTACTGTGGAGCTCAGCCATTCAGTGATTTCCAGACTAACAGAAGGATTTAAAGTCTATTCTCTGAGATACGGGGATCACTATGATCACTAATAGATCGGAGTTAGAGGGAGCTTAGGATAGTAAATAGGAGGGGCCCTAAGATGGACCCCTGGGGAACGCCACATGGGATTTCTGTGGTTCTGATGGAAAGTTCCCTACTGGGACTAAAAGCTCCAGTCCTCCAAGCAGGATTTAAAGCAGTCGTGGAGCAGAAAGGCAGCGATCAGCAGGGCTGGAGGCCCCTCCCTCTAAGGTCCAATCATTCCTGCTCTGAGGTTCCTCCATGTTTCTGAACACCTTGGTCAGATCAGTCTCTGCTCTGTGACCATTCTGATCATTTCTCTCGTTAATTTCACCTCATTCTGACGCAGGTTAGAGATCTACTAGTGAAAAATACCCACCCTCGCCTCAAAGACCTCAAACTGTCTTTCAAAGTGAAAAGCTGCTCCACGTTTGGATCAATTAAAGCAGGAGAACTGAAGTGTGACAATGTCTCTTCATGCTTGGTGGGATCTTTTAGATTCTATTAGAAGGACTTTCCACCTGCAGCTGCCTGCGCTGCTCCACATCTAACAGGCAGCAGGGAAAATGGGGGCCTCCCTCCGTTGTGTCTCACCTACCACAGCTGACTGGCTGTAAAATACGTCTCAATGCAGCCAAAGCCATACATTTGGCATCCGGGGTTAAACAAACCAGGATCGACGGGTTTGGAGGGAACTTTTAAGAAGAATAAGACCCAAAGCAGCAGCTCTATGGTTCCCAGTCACTGGCGCCTGTGGAGAGCCAGACACCAGCATAATTCATCGTTTCTCACGCAGTGACAGCCTGCATGTGGGAAAAGAGACAGCAGAGAAAATAATGAGTAACGACTTTCCACGATGCCCCCAAATGAAAGCCAGTGAAACAGGAAGAGGTCCAGAGAGGCGGAGAAAGAAAAAGGAAGCAGTGAGGTTTTACCAGCAAGGAATGCAGAGCCACTCTGACACGGGCTCCGATGGAGAGATGGAGAAAAGGTTCGTCCATCTGAGGACCGCCGCCGTTTACAGGTGGAGGTCTTTGATGGAGCCCGTTCCCTGAGAAGTCTCTGATGGATGGATCCAAAGACGATGACTCATCCAGACACAGACGGCCCAGAAGGATCAACCGAGGCTCGGTTTGTGCAGCTCAGGTTTCTGGGAGAGAGAAATGTGTGGCAGTTGAAGGTCTCCCTGAGGTCAGCTGGTTAGGGCGGCTGCAGACCATGAGAGCTCCATTAAAAGCTGCACAGGGATCATTGTTGCTAAAAGGTTTTCCACCTCCAAGGTGTCGAGTGCAGAAGAAAACTCTTTTCCCTACGTGCTTCCTTTGCTTTCCTTAACGATCCGGTGAAAGTAAACGGGAATGGGAAGGTGTCCCATAGATCAATATTAGACTCTGCAGAAAATGGCCATTTCTGCTGGCTTCACAAGCAGCTCACACATATTGGTTTAGAGTCTCTCTGGGGACGGAGGAAGGAAGTTCAGGATTAGTTTGGTGCCAAGGCCCTGGCCTCATTCTAAAGGTGAGGGTCCGCTGATAGAAATCATTACCAGAAGTTTCATCACTGTTAGTCTGACAGTTTGCACATGATGAGAGACTGAGCATGGAGGATGTGTTGGTATAATGGAGCAGCTGGCTGCTGCCAGAGCCTTCAGAGGGCATGTGGTGGGAACTGGAGCTGGAGGAATAAACTCAACTATGACTGGAATTCAGTTCTATTCAGTCTATTTCTATAGCTCCAATTCACATCATGTCATCTCAGGTCACTTTCCAGTTCACCAGATCATCCAGTCAGATTGATTCAAAGTTTTCTATCTAAGGAAAACCAGCTGATTGCATCGACTCATTGACTCTTCAGCAATCCCTCACACTAAGCATGCTTGTAGCAACAGTGGAGAGGAAAAACTCCCTTTGAACAGGAAGAAACCTCCAGCAGAACCAGGCTCAGTGTGAGCGGCCATCTGCTGAGGCCCACTGGGGTTCAAGGAGACAGAAGCAGACATAGAAAAAAGGAACATAGAAGCTCTGATCTGGAAATAAATGAGAACGGGGCGGCTTCTTCCCTCCAACGGAAAAGGAAAGCTGTTGTTGCTATGGCAACACAGTGACGCCCCCTGCAGGTGGCTGTAGCTCTGTGCCGCAGGTTAACATAACATTAAATATTTGCTCCTTTCTTAAAACAAATGTAAACGGTCAAATCAAAGTATTTCAAAGAGGACCGTCCATTTTTGGATTAATTCCGTTTTTTCATAAACTAACTGGTGATTTTCTGTCAGCGTGAGGAAGATGCAGCAAACTAACGTTCGTTTGCACGTGTTTCCGCCGCCATCAGGCCGCTGTTACTCCTGCTGCTGAATTCCAGCGAGTCTGAACTGATTCAGGCTATTTAAGGGCTGAACGGCCCTCTGGCCCTCACCACTACGCTTTGGGACGGCACTTAACGTACCGGGCCCTCCGCCCAGGGGCGGAAAGTAATTAATTACATTTACTCAAGTTACTGTAATTGAGTACTTTTTATTAGTAATTTGTCATTTTCTGACTAGTTTTTGAAATATGTAATTTTTACTTTTACTCGAGTAAATTTTAACCCAAGTAGTTTTACTTTGCTATATTTGAAACCCCCTCACGTTACTGAGTAAAAAAATAAAAAATAAAAAAATACTGAGGGTGAAAAAATGAAATGTGGCGCTGCCTTGCATCCTTTGTATCGTCTCATAATCCAGAGCTGCGCTTTGGAAGATGGCAGCTGCTAATCACAACGTAGGGAGGATGGATGAGGAAAGGCCTGAAGAGGAAACATATTCTGGAGACGAAAGCCAGAAAAACCCTCGGCCATATTTAGACGAATTATTTGTTTCCAAATGCACAAAAGGGAACGATGTGATAATGCAGAGCAACATGTGGCTGCTCAGCAAAACGGAGCTTTCGGCATTTAAAACATCAACATCCAATTTACGTAACAATGTGGCGGTAAGTTAGTTATCATGGTGTCTGTTGGACAGTAGGATTGAAAATTGTTTGAATTTTATGGTTCAGGTTGTGACTGTCCTGTGAGGAAGAATGTTCTTTAGCCAGCTGATCTTTTGCTCTGAAATACGCCTTAAAATCCATTAAAACACCTTGTGCTCAATTCCATTCATGACTCATCCTTTTTTTGCATTTAATAATTCAAAGTAACTAAGTAACTTTTACTCAAATTACATTTGAAATAATGTAATTTTGTACTTTTACTTGAGTAAATTTTGAGATGGTAATTTTACTTTTAGTCTGAGTAGGATTTAGGCAAAGTAAAGATACTTTTACTCAATTACAATTTTTTTAGTACTCTTTCCACCTCTGCCTCCGCCCAATCACTGGGTTGGTGTTTATGGGCTGGTCTGGGATTGGACCAATATCTTCTGCTCATCCAGGAGGACAGAATCCTGCAAAGTCAGCGACTGGAAGATCTGATTGATCTAGATCTATGAAGTGACCTGATATGCTGTGAATTGGACATTAATTCATTCCTACTTTTCCTATTTTCTTACAGCTAAACTTCTGTAGTTTCTTCAGATTTGATGTGATCGACCAAAACTAATGAGCTGATTGGTGGAAAGTTAAAATAATACATTTACCTTTTCAAATAAAACATATAAAAATGGAAGAGTGTGGATTGGCTTTATATTTAATACCCTTTACTCTGATGCCCCTAAATAAAATCCAGAGAGAGCAGATTCAGATTTTAATGATTTTCAAACCTGTGAGTAATTCAATCTTAACGTAAATCTATCTGATCTTTTTCTATCCCCAGAAGTTTGTTAGAGAACAAGCAGCTGTTGGGTCATTTCAATCAGGAAGGGGATGATAGAAACTAGAGAGAGGGCCGTCTGCTGAAACAAACAGACTGGGCTCCAGGTGGCTCCTCTGGAGGAGCTGCAGAGATTCAAAGCTCAGATTAACAAGCAGCCATCAGGAGGCCACACACTCTACTCTGTGTGATTCTATAACAGCCCAATAAAAGCCAGGCGAGGCGTCTGTGGCTGTGAAGTGATAAATGATCAAACGGTCCAGGGTCAGCAATCCCTTCAGAAATGATTTATTATTTAGCTTCTATATAACTGCGGTTCTTTTTGTTCTTATTCTTCCTTTTTTCTCTTTACATGTTCAAGAAGTTGCAGCCTTTCTATAGTAAACTGCTATGATTTTATAATCATTATAAGACATAATATAAAGTAGCTTCTATAGATAAAAAGACAATAACTGAATAAAGTAAAATGAATCTCTGCATTTAGAGGTTGGGTTTCCATCCTGCGCCTCCTCGTTTCAGGACTGGATCTGTTCTCCTTCCAGAAATAACTTCCTCCAAATGTTCTCTGCTGCCTTCCTTTCATCCATCCTGCAGCGGGAGGAGAGCTGAGAGGCCGACCGTTCACTGCTTTGTTCACTGGGGTCACTTTGTATGCTTGGTTCAGGAAAAATGAAAGATTCAGGCTCTGAAACTCAACATGAGTTACAGTGAATTGGACCAGCTGCTCTTATTTTGAAGGGTCGTTTATTCACTGAATGAAGAGCAGAGATGAAAAGAGGAAGAAAATAAAGGGAGAATATTTGCTTCTTTAAAAAATGGAACCTTGGCCGTTACCACAGAAACTAAAACCTTAAAGATCTGGACATTTAAAACTGAAACTAATCACATTGTTCCATTTAACATTTTTATTTCTAATTAAAATCAGCCTCCAGGTAATGAAAATAAAAACGTTGCTCAGTCAGTTTGCAGCGTGTTAAACTGAGCTGATGGATCAGGACTTTTTAGGAACATGTCTGCAGAAACTAAACTATCACAGAACCTTTAAACCCAGAAACGAAGCGCTTCCTTACTTCTTCCATTGGGTTTTTATTTCAAAGTTAACTGATAAAAAGCACTCGATCTAAAACAAGTAAAAACTGTAGAACTTTTTAAGAGAAAAGAAGTAATAACAGCAGAATGTGAACCTTGGAGGCGACAGGATTCTGTTCTCATTATTCTGACCTGGACCACAGGAAACCAAAAACTATCAAGATGCATTCAATGTTCTCTTTCAAGGATAAAATCTAAAGTAGCCCGTCACCCAGTCTGGGACTCGGGCCTGAAGTCTTACAGTCTCTGCATCCATGCTTTTGCAGGTAGGTGCAGCGGGGCAGTTTTCCAAGGTTTAAAATTGGATATAAAAACAGTGGAGCATGCATGGACAGCCCTGTGACGGCTTCGGTATTAAAGCAGGATCTGCTGACTCGCCAGCTGTGACAAAGAGCCCCTTTTTCTCTCATCAAAAAATAAATCAAAGCTGCTTTACAGCCCAGTCATCAGCTCTGGCAGCAGACATGCGGCGAGGCTGAATAAAATCATCTCTGGGAAGAAAGCAAAGTTATAACGACTCCTGACTCCCTCCAGGAGTCTATAGCCCAGGTAAGAGGCTACCAGTATCTGTGTGAGCGAGGCGTATTGTCCGGGTTAACAACCCCATTAACTGGCTCACAAAGCAACCCCCGGGGCAACCATAACATCAATCCCAGCTTTAGAGGACCATTACGTTCAGTCAGAGATATACATGGCAGCGAGGTGAGGCCCCTGCAACGCCGCAGCTAGAGGGGGCGCCGAGGTGCCGCCACCTCTTCGTCAACTTCAACCTCCGTCTGCCTGTTATGTAAAAGCAGGCGTTCGGCTGAGCTTGTTGTCAATAGGTCGAGCCTTGTTTTAAGCTCAACTCGTCTTTTAAACAGTTCAGGATTCAAAGCATATTTTATATCAACCTCTTTGATTTGCTGAGTTAGGTTGTTCTCTTCATAGGTGGCTTGTTTTCTGATTGCTGCTGAATAAGCAATAATCTGGCCTCTGATGTAGGCCTTAAAGGCATCCCATACCACGAGGCTGGAGCTCTCGTGGGAAGAGTTAGTAGCAAAAAAGAAACGTATCTCACCTTGAATAAACTTTACAAAGTTTCCATCTGACAGCAGAGTTGAATTAAAACGCTGTTGTCCAGTTCTTAGGGGAAGGGATAGGGACAGAGTGAGGGGGGCGTGGTCTGAAATAATTATGCTTTGGTAGTCACAGGAACGTATCTGCTGTAGCCATTTAGCATCCATAATAAAGTAGTCGATTCATTAATATCTTTTGTGTACATGTGAGAAGTATGAGTAGTCTCTCTTATTGGGATTTAAAGTTGGCCAAACATCACACAGCCCATACTCAGATAGGCTGTATAACTTATGCAGACTTGCTTATGACGTTGCTTTTAAGGGATGAGCGATCCAAAGCTGGGTCCAGCCAACAGCTTAAATCATCCCCTAGGACCAGTGAGTATTTATTGAGGTCAGGTAATGAAGAGAATAGTTGCTTAAAAAAGTTATCATCATCTATGTTGGGAGCGTAAACATTGACCAGAGCGACCAGAGTGTCGTGCAGCTTCCCACTCACCATTATAAATCGGCCATGTTTATCAGCCGCCACATTATCGGCCTCAAACGGAGTATTCTGGCTGATAAGTATGAAAACCCCTCATGCCTTAACCTGGAAATGGGAATGAAAACATTACCCCCCCCTCCAGCATGTCAGAATATGACCTACGTCCGAGCTCCTGATGTGAGTTCTTTGCAGAAACTCCACATCTATATTAAATCGTTTGATATGGGAAAAAAACGTCCTTCTCTTCACTGGGTGGTTTAAACCTTTAACATTACAACTTTAAAAAAATAAATGCTGACTCATGTTCTCAGAGTTTGGGTGTTATTTTACTTTGATAGGTATGATAGCAATATGGCAGGAAGAGATTGAGAAAAAAGAGGTAAAGACCAATTACAGTACTATGCGAGACCAGCTGCCTGCTTCTGCTCTAAATAGTTCTGCACAATTTGGAGGTGTGTTTAGGGTCATTGTCCTGTTGTAGGATGAAATTGGCTCCAATCCAGCGATGTCCACTGCGTATGGCATGGCGTTGCCAAATGGAGTGATAGCCTTCCTTATTCAGAATCCCTTTTACCCTGTACAAATCCCCCACCTTACCAGCACCAAAGCAACCCCAGAGCATCACATTACCTCCACCGTGCTTAACAGAAGGCGTCAGGCATTCTTCCAGCATCTTTTCAGTTGTTCTGCGTCTCACAAACGTTCTTCTTTGTGATCCAAACACTTCAAACTTGGATTCATCCGTCCACAACACTGTTTTCCAGTCTTCCTCTGTCCAATGTCTGTGTTCTTTTGCCCATCTTAATCTTTTTCTTTTATTGGCCAGTCTCAGATATGGCTTTTTCTTTGCCTCTCTGCTCTGAAGCCCAGAATCCCGCATCCGCCTCTTCACTGTAGATGTTGACACTGGTGTTCTGCGGGTACTATTTAATGAAGATGCCAGCTGGGGACCTGTGAGGCGTCTGTTTCTCAAACTAGAGACTCTAATGTACTTTATCTTCTTGCTCAGTTGTGCAACGCGGCCTCCCACTTCTTTTTCTACTCTGGTTAGAGCCTGTTTGTGCTGTCCTCTGAAGGGAGTAGTACACAATGTTGTAGGAAATCTTAATTTCTCTCATGGAATAGCCTTCATTTCTAAGAACAAGAACAGACTCACAGATCACTGGAGTGACAGTTGCTGGAAATGGGCCTCTATGCACCTATGTAGATATTGCACCAAAAACCAGACATTTGCAGCTAGAATAGTCATTTACCACATTAGCAATGTATAGATGTACAGATGTATAGATGCAATGCATTTCTTTAAAGTTAACACTAGTTTAAAGTGATTGAAAAGAAAAGGGCTTTTCCTGCAAAAATAAGGACATTCAGACCGACTGACCAACAAATACGGGGAATCACACCTGCTCCCTGTAAACTCTGCAAAGTCGCTTTATTTCTGCAGCAGATATTCAGACAAGCATTCAGAGGAATCCACACCTTATTAGACTCTAACACATGCAGGCAATGCAAACAACACATTGAATGTGTCACAGAATCATCTTCTCCATAAAACTAACTCAGCAGAGCCTCTTGGCTTCTTTCATCGCTGCACTCACATGATAACAGAGAAGAAGTCGATGGGTTTTCTGTCCTCTTCTGCTCCACAGGAAACGATCCACTTCTGGGATTCTATACAGAAACATGTTACATCTGGAAACTCTAGATCTTCATTTCTGTCTTCTCTCCTCAGGAGGTTTAACAGCTTCAATTAAAAACACATCAAAGGGAAACCAAAGTGCTAACAGTGTAAACATAGATCCACTTATTGGACCAATCAGGATAAGGCGGGGGGGGGGGGGGGGGGGGGGCAGTGAGGCGGCACAGATGAGTTACAGCTCCTCCAGCCATTTTGGACACATGGGCGTGAGGGGACAAGTTTCCACCCGGATCCCGAGGGACGGGTCTCGGGGGAATCCCCACTGAAAGTCTTCTGGAGCCGATGAGGCAGGAGGTTTCCATGGCAACCGGAGAAAATGAGGAGACTTCCCTCCCTTTGGGAGATGTGACAGTTTAATTCAGCACCGCCTACGCTCAGTTCATGGAAGCTCTGATCAGAAACGCCTCCATCTTATTAAAGCAGCATGAAAAATATTCCTGAAGTGTTTTGAAGTCCTTTAAACTGAAAATATAATTATAAAGGTATTATTGTTTCCTCTGACTCACCGGAGCTCACTGGGTTCTGCTGTACGGTCCTGAATATTAGATTTACTTTGTTTTATCACATAAAACCAGGAAGAGTAACATCTGCAATATTGCTTAAAGGAGAAAGAGTTTTAAAGCTAGCATCACATGAAACAACCACGAAAGCCTCTTTCCCTCTGAAAATATCGGGTTAACGCAGGTTTTTCAAACACGGGACGACCTGCTAACAATCGGCTAATAAAACTGGTCTAACCCCTCAGTGGCAGCGTCTCCCCCCCCCGCTGCTGCATGTCTGGTGACATCATCACGCTTGGTTACATTGATGATGTCATTAGTGCGGCAGGAATCAGGAAAGTAAACAATGAAGAGCCACATATCAGGAATCCAGGGCGTAGTCAGTGTGTTTTATTGTTTCTCTCTATTATCTGAATCCGTCTCACCTGCTGCTCCATGTTTATCCAACGGAAACAGAGTTGGTTCTGCTTGTTAGATCGGAAGCGACCGGCGCGGTGCGTTGACGTCCATACGTTGCGTTCACTGGTGTCACGTAATTTACCGCCTGTTCCCACAGCATGCCTATCAGAGCCGAGGAGATTTTAACGCGCGTTGTTGCCGAGTCGTTTGACCCGGTTAGACGCGCGTCAGTGAGCTGTTCCCACTGCCAATAAATGCCCACTGTTCCCAGGTTTAAACTGGTTTCTCTGTCAGTCTACTGTGGATTTGCAGTCTGTCTTGGGTGGACTCAGATACCTGAATGATTGGTCCCGGCCCATCAGACTCACCCACTGGAGCCATTATCCATAATGGTCCCTCACACCATTACAGCTTCATGTAACCACTGCTAGCTTGAGGAAACTGCCTCAGATCTAAGCTAGAAATCAATGAACATTGATTTTAACCCATAATGGAGGCATTGCTTAATTAATGCAGATGTTTTCAGCACCACAGTCCTGCCTTTGATTCCCCATCCAGGGTCTTTCTGCACTGAGCTTGCATGTTCTCCCTGTGCAGGACTGGGTTTTCTCCAGGTACTCTGGTTTCCTCCCACAGTGGTTGGTAGGTAGATTGCTGACTCTTAATTGCTCTCGTGTGTCTGGTTGTATGTCTCTGTTTAGCCCTGCAACGAACCGCAGACCCACCCAGGTGGACCTCACCTTTTCCCATGGACTTCTGCAGATAGGCACCCCCCCACCATGACCCTTATGGACAAGCAGAAGAAGATGGATGGATTTTATTGGCTGCTCAGAGCAACAGAAATGAACCAACTCCACTTCTTTCTTCTTCCTGAACAGTTTTGCAGGACAATATTCAGGAAAAAACGGAAAACAGTTCATTTCCTGCATTGGAAGCTTCTGTGGAGCTTCAGACAATCGCAGTTAACTTAAAAATAGCTAGATTGGCATTTTGCTAAGATGTTTTTGCAAAGACTGAGTATTACTGAGCCATTGAATGAAAGGTATAATTATCCTTAATATCTGTTCCAATTCTTTCTGCAACATTTTAAGCTGGTCTATAAATTAATTTATATCTGAGAGTTATTGTGTGAATCCAGCCATCTGGGAGAAACGGAGAAGATATTATATATCTACTATAAATCTGCGACCAACACGCTCGAACATGCATGAATACAGGTAACTATAGTCACTATTCTGCCTCCACATACATCTGAACCTCAGCAACATCCGTTTAGTTATATTTCCTATCATGCTCCTGAATAGGAAGTTTGCTCTCTTCAATCTCTAGAGGATTTTATGAGCAAATAGATATTATATATGTCTGTGAATCAGCAGCATGACTTCTGCTCCAAATGGCGGGTTGATTTGGGACACCACAGCGAAGGGAAAGCTGCCTTCCTTCACCACACAGCTTTTTCCCAATGACCGTCAAACTTTGCTGAAAAATCTTACAGCTAAAGAGATCAAGTGAAGCCATCCACCCATAACCTTTTTACTATGGAACAAGTGAATAAACCAGCAGAGATGTCCTCCAGTTTTTCAGAACATTTAGCTTTTAAAGTGACTTTCAAATGTACTTGTTAAAGTGTAATCAGCTGCTGACAATCCTTTTTTATAGATAGGCCAACAATAATCCATAAAAATGCAATCAATACCCGTGCACACACGTGGCCTGACTGCTTGTCCTCAGGTGTTCCTGGGCTCACGCTGCAGATGTACTGTAGCAGTCCTCCTTTAATGCCTGCTGCCGGGAACTCAAGGGCATGGTCAGCTTTATCGGCGCGCAGTGATTCATCAACTGGTTGGTAAATAAGAGATGCTATCAGGCGCTCCTGGTGGCATTGAGGGCTCTTGTTCTAATCGATAACTTTCCAATTCTTCACTGATCTCCGCCTCTGATTATCAGGACTAATCCAATAAGCTGTTACTGTCTATTACAGAGCCTCCCATTAAGATTGCCTTTATCTGTGCTTTTACTGATAGAAGGCGTGCCGGAGCCCGAGAACACAGCCAGGACATCCCCAGCTCCTCTAATCGCCAGTCAATGTTGGCCAGCAGGTAGCAGAGAGATTCCCCTGCTCCTCGCGGCGCCGCCGTCCTTTAAAGTGTGGAGGCGGTAACCAACCAGAGCTCAAAGACGAGGCACGCTGGGGTAAAATGAATGTAATTTTTCATCCGACTTCAGTGGAAACGGCAGAAAAGCAAAGTGACATGGGTAATGAGGGAGTTCAAGACGAGGAAGGGCGGACAGGCTGTCAGTCAGAGCGACGCAGCGACGGCAGCAGGCGCTTACTGATGATCCCATGCTGATGAATAAGCTCAGCCTAATTTGAGTTAATGACTATGAAATATGCATTAATTTTCCTTTACAAAATGATCTGTAATGAGCTGAACTGAGGGAAGGGGAAATGAGCAGCCTTCACTTTAGCATCCAGAGAGAACGCTACATGTAGACGCAGCCAGGAAGCTGAAAACTGGAAAAACCCAGTTTGGAGGCTGATTTTCCATCTTTCATGTTTCAGGGATTCCAAGCTGCAGGGAAGGATCCAGCCTTATTCACTGAAGTAAACAAAGTTCATGTTATTCACGTCTGCAGCGAAAATATAGCTTAAGCTGAGCTTACACTGTGTGATAGTTTTAATCTTTGTTCTCAGCTACAGCTCAAACTGTACGATGAAACCGCAGGGTTTAGTCTAGCATGCATACGATGTTTGTTCTTCCACTGTACGGCCCGACGCTCTGATGCGATCTAACTGCTCACATCGTACGTCTAAAAACCAGACGTCGGACTCATCAGTCTGGAAGAAGAACTCCCTTGTTTGCCCAAAGGAAGTGCATAAGACAGGGGTGGGCAATTCCAGTTCCTGGGGGCCGGTATCCTGCAACTTTTAGATCCATCCTTGGTCCAACACACCTGGATCAAAGGGCTGAGTTACCTCCTCAGTATGCAGTCGCTTCCTGCAGAGTCCTCCCAATTATCTGAGTACTTGATTCAGGTGTGTTGAACCAAAGGCACATCTAAAAGATGCAGGATACCGGCCCCCAGGAACTGGAGTTGCCCACCCCTGGCAAAAGGTTTTCTTAAATCAGCTCGTAGCTCTGCTTCAACAGCAGGATTTGCTCACTAAAGCCGGGCATAAACTGTACGATGAAATCTCAGGGTTTAAAAGTCCACCACTCACCATGTTTGTTCACACTGTGCGACCCGACACTCTGATGCGATCTAACTGCTCACACTCTACGTCTAAAAACCAGGTGGGACTCAGCTCCGCAGTGAGATGGCGCTACTCGGACTCGTCTATCTGGAAGCCCCACCATGCTGCTGGGTTTTCCTCTGAGAAGAAGAAGAAGAAGAATCCCTGTTTGCCCACTGAGTGATTTACCCATAACCACCTTATGATGGCCGACTGGATTTCAAACATGTTTGATTTTCTCCCGACCTTCTGATTCCTGATGGGGGGGTGGTCATTAGCGGCTGATCGCCCCTCCTTACCCCCTGGTCACTACACCACGCACCATCAGGCTGGAAGTCGATACAAAAAAATTCTCTTACGGCTGGAGAATCGGCCTGAAAAGAGCAAAAACTCTACAGTTTATACCCGGCCTTAAAGATCTGACTGGAAGATCGGATTTTCCCTGGAAGGCGACCTGAGATGTTTTGGACTGAAACTGTATAAATGAACTGAAGTGAAAAGGTTAGAAAGTCGTTGATCGGAGCTTTTCTTAATGAGTGGAATGAATGACAACATGTTGACGTTTATCATTCGCTGCTTCTCGGTCACATTGCTTATTTGGAGAGGATTCAAAATCATTACATCAAACCAGCAAACTTCTAAAAGTAATTAATGAATTAAAAATTATAAGCATAAATGTAGTTTATTAGCGCTGCAAACAGTTTGCCTTATCAACCATGCGTTTAACATGATGCTCTAGGTGTTTGAGACATTAAGGATGTTGCAGCGAATTCTTTGATTTAAGGAAATATTTCAGCATTTCTGAAGTCCTGATCCGTCAGGAAGGGTTAGGTTCTTCATCAGTGATCATTTTTGCACCTCTAGTAGAAAAAAACAACTAAACTTCACACTGAAGTAAAATCTGAACAGACTTTCTTCTTCATGCTTTTTGAAAAATTATTTGAAGCCCAGAAACATCCTCCTGTTTCTGCAGGATGTTTTGTGTCGCAGCCTAAAAATGTCTTTCAAAGCAAAGCAGGGAAACGAAGGGGGGGGAATGTTTCCCACTTCAACTGATCTATGAACCGATTCCTGGACCGGCGGATTGAACGCTCCCCTACTGATAAAAGCATCACTGAAAACTGCTTAAATAAAAACAGCAAAGAGTAATAAACCTTTAAAGGTTAAAAGGTCAAACCTTTCTGTCTCATATCCTCCTGATAGACGGGATGGAAACTGTTTCTCTCTTCATTGGTAGAAACTGTTCCAGTGGTTTTCACTCTGCAGCGGCTCAATGCAAACCAGCTTCATTAGCGCTCATTATAACATTTAGAGCTGCCCAGTTTTATCTCATAACGTTGATAAAATAATAAAATACTCCTCCAAGGTACTAATCAACCTAAATTAAACCGACTCAAAGTAGAAAACGAATGCAGGAATTTTGTTAAATGAATAATTATATATTTTAAGACTGAATCTTTTTAGAAGGTTTTTGTGGTTTACTTATCTTTAGCCGAATGTTTTTAATCACAGTAAAATTACAGATATTTCACCAAAATAACTACCAGCAGAAATATTCCTCTGGTAATATTTAAACCGTAAAAGAAATACTGAATCGAAGGTTAGATTTATTATTAATTTGTTGTTTTTAATCAAATTCCCGTTCAAAATCTCAACAAACAATCCATTCAGTTCTATTCAGTTTATTTCTATAGCTCCGATTCACATCATGTCGTCTCAGTTTACAGAGACAATCCAAACTAGATCATCTAAAAGTTTTCTATCTAAGGAAAACCAGCTGATTGCATCGAGTCATTGACTCTTCAGCAATCCCTCACACTAAGCATGCTAATATGATTAGAAAAAGCAGAGCATGAAATTAGAGATTGAACTAACAGATTCTGCAGAGTGGGAGAATAGAGATAGAATGAAGCAGAATGATGAAAAAGGGGTCCCTATGTCCTCCAGCAGTCTAAGCCTATAGCAGCAGAACTATAGAGATAGATCAGGATAACCTGAGCCACTCTAACTAGAAGCTTTATCAAAAAGGAAAGTTTTAAGCCTAGCCTTAAAAGTAGACAGAGTGTCTGCCTCACGGACTAAAACTGGTAGTTGGTTCCACAGGAGAGGAGCCTGATAACTAGAAGATCTGCCTCCCATTCTACTTTTAGAAGTTCTAGGAACCACTAGTAAACCTGCAGATTGAGAGCGAAGTGCTCTGTTAGGAACATAAGGAACAATCAGATCTCTGATATCAGATGGAGCTTGGCCATTTAAGGCTTTATATGTGAGAAGGAGGATTTTAAATTCTATTCTGGATTTAACAGGAAGCCAATGAAGAGAAGCCAGGATAGGAGAGATATGATCTCTCTTTTTCATTTTCATCAGAACTCTGGCTGCAGCATTTTGGATCAGCTGAAGGCTTTTAACTACAGTTTGTGGACTTCCTGATAGTAAAGAATTACAATAGTCCAGCCTTGAAGTAACAAATGCATGGACTAGTTTCTCAGCATCACCCCTGGACAGGAGATTGCTAATTTTTGTAATGTTCCTCAGATGAAAGAAGGAAATTCTAGAAACCTCTTTGATCTGGGATTTAAATGACAGGTCCTGATCAAAAATAACACCAAGATTTTTTACTTTATTATCTGAAATCAGTTTAATCCCATCCAAATGAAGTGACTGACTAATCAGCTTCTTTTTCAGAGACTCTGGTCCAAAGACTATAACTTCTGTTTTGTCTGCATTCAGAAGCAGAAAGTTAAGAGTCATCCAGGTTTTTCTGTCTTCAGACATGCCTGTAATCTATGTAATGGGTTAGCTTCATCTGGATTATAGACAGATATAGCTGGTATCATCATTTACAGGCTGAGACGTAGATGCAGTAAATAGACATAAAAGAAAAGACACTAAAATCATTGAATTTAAGCAACAATCAGACATCAGCTTCTTTATCTGCAGCATTATTTATGTTCACAGCATGAGGAGATCAAGGGAGCCGTTTCTCTTTACGTCTGTAAGAGGATCACAATCATCTTAGTTTTCTATTCTTCCAGGAAAAAGTTTAATTTTAATTTAATTCCTCGGCTCCAGAAGCTCATGTGGACTTTGGCCTTTTGTTCAGACATGAGTGGAAAGCTTCAGGCTGCAGCAGAGCGGGTCTGGTACGGTGTCCAAGCTCTTATCTGTCAAATCCACTGATTAGCCTCCCTCCTGCTGGACGCCGAATGATGCGGGAAGTTAAAGTGAACTGTTGGATACAAACTAGAGAAGCGTTTCCCTTTGGCTCTGCCCGTGGAGCAGCAACCAAACACCAGATCCAAACTGCATTCTGCCATTATCAAGCTCACCACTATTTCACAGCACAGCGGTCACATGGTAATGAACTTCCAGAAGTAATTAAGCCTCTTTCCTGTGGAGGGACCTTCATGAATAGGAGGCAGACAGCTTTCTAGCAGCCTGTAATCATGGAGCATTCCAGCCGAGGCGTCACATCAGCTCTGCTGTTTGCCAGAAATCCCTCCAGGACTCTACAGTCAAGTCCTCCAATCAGCACGCTTCCACCTGATCAAAACTAATCATGCATAATTGCCAGAGCACGCCGTCGCTACTCATACATGCAGTCAAGCAGGCGTCATGTCAGGGTAGAAAGTAACGGCATTAGATGGTCACAGCGGTTCAGTTTAAGCAGCAGGTCCAGCCTAAAGGCCCATGAATCTAATAAAACCTATTTGAAGGTCAAATGCAGGAAATTATCCCATATTCATAACTTTGGTTTAATTTATAGACAGGAAAGCTGAAGCTTGAAGAAATGTATATATATATATATATATATATATATATATATATATATATATATATATATATATATATATATATATATATATATATATATATATATATATCGAATACACTCCACGTGTCGCCAGTTTTCCCCACATGATAGTTAAAATGATTTTATTTCAGCCATCGAGTCAAAATGACGACATTAAGCCGTCTGCATCCATTACACAGAGTTTTATTTCTCCCACACACTTTGAATGCATCATGTAGCGACATACGGCAGCGGTTTGGATTTCAACAAAAGGAGCTAATTCCTAAGACCAAAAACCGTTTCTGTAAAAGGAAGCAGTTCAGATTTATTCCACCACCTAAAAAGTCCTCGGCTACAGAATGAAGAATGTTGTAAACTCTGCATGTCAGCGTCGCCCCGCCCACCAATCTAAACATTCCATCAGACCGATGGCGTCGGCGTTGGAAGAAGCGATATGAGAGAAACAGGAAGAGATGGAGGGAAATCAGACGCTGTTTATCACGTTATTTAAATGTTTATTAGAAGCTGTGATGTTCAGAGGTTTTACAGACATTTTCTAAACTTGGCAAAGTTCTCAATTTTACAACTTTTTGTGCTTCTTTAAAATTCCCAGCAGGTAAAGATCAATGCTGATAATGTTCTAATTTTGGACGGTGTTTCCACTTTTTTTGTAATTTTAGGTCAATTTTCATTTCACTTTTGTTTTTTATTATTATGCACAAAAGAGCCTTTTTTTCGTCCAGCTCTAGTCTCAATGATATCCGACTCACAAAGACCTTAATTATTATTCATTTTAATCCATATTTAAAATAACTATGTAAAAGTTTTTATCACATATCATATCTCATATCATGAGATATTTGAGATTTCTTCTGATTTAGATTTTGTCAAATATTTGTTTCAGATTTTAAAAAAAGTAAGATTTAAATAAAACTAATTTCAAAATATATCGTATTTCAATCTATAAAAACTAACCTAATAATATGAATAAATAGTCTTAAATTCTTCTTTTATTATTATTATTCTTTTATTAGCAGCCATAATGAGGACTGATTACTTCCTGATATTAAGAAATGACCTAAATAAATATTTTCTGTCTCCTTCAAAAAGAACATCTCAATAGAAACCCAACATGGCCTGAAATATTCCAGCTCACAGCAGGTCGTCTATTAACCCATTAAAGGTTACAGAAACCAGTAACTAACCAGCAGAACCAGTATCTACAGCTGCAGAGATGATGGAGCAGACAGGAACCTTCTGAGGAGCAAACGGATCTATGAGGACATTTCTGCTTCATTCAGGAGGTCAGAGAAGAAAAAAGTTCTCAGGGTCTCCAATCATGAAGTTAAGCTCAGTTTTCATGATTCAAACACCAGAAACAGACGAACTGACGAGGCGGAATGAGCCGATGGTGACCGGGAATACCAGGAAGCTTTCCCAACAACATCTGGATGTTCAGCTTCTGGAAATGATTGTCTAGACTTATGGACGAGAAGAAGAACTGTGTTCTTCCATTTCAGAAAAAACAAGCATATCAGTCTAGCATGGTGGTGGTGGTATGGTGATCTGGGATCCCTTTGCTTGCTGGGAATAATGAAACATTAAGGACTGGTCCACTGCCTGGTGCACCTCCACCCTTCATTCAGTGGACCTGGCAGTTAAAGGGTTAAGCCCTGGATCAGCGTGCTGAAGCTCATCCTGTCACTAAATCCAGATCTGGTGACCAACCTGCACCACGTGCATTATGGTCCGTCACTAGAAGGAAGCAGGAAAACCAGGAAGGAAGGTTCCTTAATGCTCCACAGGTTTCCTCTGCAGCGCTGAGGGAGCGGCCCATGTGGAGCTTTCCTAACCACCAGGAAAGACATTTACTCAGAGAAAGGCTCAGATTTATGACGCAGCTGAAAGCTTTAAACTATATAAAAAGCCTCTAAGTTGTTTCTGTTTCTCACTGTGAGAAGATATATTGTTTTAATAAAGAAACCTTTCTGGCTTCATTTTTGTTGGGAAGTAGAGAAAAGAAAATTGAGGATTTAAATCATCCCTAGGAAGGACAGAACACAGATGTTTTGCATATGTTTCCTTCTTGAGTCGTTTCATTTTAAAAGTGTTTCTTTTCTCAGAGATTTCACTAAATACGACCAGAAGCTTGACAGATTTTTTTCATTTCTTTCATAGATTTTATTTCCTTTAATTCTCCATCAACAGGAATCTGATCTTTAGCTTTTATTATATTCTGCTGCTCATCTAACCTGTGAAGCTAAAGCTGCATCCTTATTAACGGCCAGAGAAAGGCTGCTGTCACATTAATGATCATGAAACTATTGATAAAAGTGAAAAATAAAGCAGTAGTGAGTTTTCACTCAATTACTCGCAGCTAAACAGGGAAAAATCACCAGCAGTGGCGCTAATGAGCAGGACAGGCAAAGGCAGAAGCTGCTGAACATCAGAAACCTTTAAAAAACTGAAACAGCCCAGAGAATCTGGAGAACATTCCAACCAAACGTCACCAAAGAGAGTGAACATGGCGGGGAGTGAACATGAAGGGGAGTGAACATGGAGGGGAGTGAACATGAAGGGGAGTGAACGTGGAGGGGAGTGAACATGGACAGGAGTGAACATGAAGGGGAGTGAACATGGAGGGGAGTGAACATGGACAGGAGTGAACATGGTGGGGAGTGAACTTGGAGGGGAGTGAACGTGGAAGGGAGTGAACTAAGAGGGGAGTGAACATGGGGGGAGTGAACGTAGAGGGGATTGAACGTGGAAGGGAGTGAACTTGGAGGGGAGTGAACGTGGAGGGGAGTGAACGTGGAAGGGAGTGAACATGGGGGAGTGAACATGGAGGGGAGTGAACGTGGAGGGGAGTGAACGTGGGGGGGAGTGAATGTGGGGGGAAGTGAACATGAAGGGGAGTGAACATGGAGGGGAGTGAACGTGGAAGGGAGTGAACATGGAGGGGAGTGAACATGGAGGGGAGTGAATGTGGGGGGGTGAACATGGGGGGAGTGAACATAGAGGGGAGTGAACATGAAGGGGAGTGAACATGGGGGGAGTGAACGTGGAAGGGAGTGAACTTGGAGGGGAGTGAACACAGAGGAGAGTGAACATAGAGGGGAGTGAACAAAGAGGGAAGTGAACATGGGCGGAGTGAACGTGGAGGGGAGTGAACGTGGGGGGAGTTAACATGAAGGGGAGTGAACATGGGAGGAGTGAACATGGAAGGGAGTGAACTTGGAGGGGAGTGAACATGGGGGAGTGAACGTGGAGGGGAGTGAACATGGGGGGAGTGAACATGAAGGGGAGTGAACATGGGAGGAGTGAACATGGAAGGGAGTGAACTTGGAGGGGAGTGAACATGGGGGAGTGAACGTGGAGGGGAGTGAACATGGGGGGAGTGAACATGGGGGGAGTGAACACAGAGGAGAGTGAACATAGAGGGGAGTGAACAAAGAGGGAAGTGAACATGGGCGGAGTGAACGTGGAGGGGAGTGAACTGAGGGGAGTGAACATGGGGGGAGTGAACGTAGAGGGGATTGAACGTGGAAGGGAGTGAACTTGGAGGGGAGTGAACGTGGAGGGGAGTGAACGTGGAAGGGAGTGAACATGGGGGAGTGAACATGGAGGGGAGTGAACGTGGAGGGGAGTGAACGTGGGGGGGAGTGAATGTGGGGGGAAGTGAACATGAAGGGGAGTGAACATGGAGGGGAGTGAACGTGGAAGGGAGTGAACATGGAGGGGAGTGAACATGGAGGGGAGTGAATGTGGGGGGGTGAACATGGGGGGAGTGAACATAGAGGGGAGTGAACATGAAGGGGAGTGAACATGGGGGGAGTGAACGTGGAAGGGAGTGAACTTGGAGGGGAGTGAACACAGAGGAGAGTGAACATAGAGGGGAGTGAACAAAGAGGGAAGTGAACATGGGCGGAGTGAACGTGGAGGGGAGTGAACGTGGGGGGAGTTAACATGAAGGGGAGTGAACATGGGAGGAGTGAACATGGAAGGGAGTGAACTTGGAGGGGAGTGAACATGGGGGAGTGAACGTGGAGGGGAGTGAACATGGGGGGAGTGAACATGAAGGGGAGTGAACATGGGAGGAGTGAACATGGAAGGGAGTGAACTTGGAGGGGAGTGAACATGGGGGAGTGAACGTGGAGGGGAGTGAACATGGGGGGAGTGAACATGGGGGGAGTGAACACAGAGGAGAGTGAACATAGAGGGGAGTGAACAAAGAGGGAAGTGAACATGGGCGGAGTGAACGTGGAGGGGAGTGAACAAGGAGGGGAGTGAATGTGGAGGGAAGTGAACGTGGAGGGGAGTGAACAAGGAGCAGAGTGAACATAGTGTTTTATTCCTGCTCTGTGTCTGTTGCAGGCGGGACAAACTGCTGGTGGACCAATCCATCTCCTCCATGTCTGTGAGTGACAGCTGGTAGAAAAGCTGCCACTATTCTGCTGACGTTCTGCAGAATTTCCTCCTCTGAGCTCAGAAGAAGCTGGAGCTGCACATGTGAACGCTGTGATTACTGATGCTGCTGCTGTCTGTGGGCATGAAGGCTTCAACCATCTGAGGCCACGCCCACTTTCCTCTTGATGACTGGCGTGAGGAGCTGCGGTCGGGACCTCCAGTCGTCTCTTGGCGGAGTCAAATGCTGCATCAATACATCATCTGAGAGCAGCAGAGTAAGGAGCAGCTCTCACCAGAGGAAGAAGAAACGCTGCAGGCCTTCAAACTCAGCACAGCCTCACTATAGTGATAAATGACACATGCTAGCTCCATGTTACTGTGTTTGCAGCTAAGTGAAATTGTCATTATCCACCTTGTTAGAGGCAGGAGGCTGTGTTAAAGGCAGATCAATCAATCTAATAATAAACTCTCACCAGAGGAAAAAGAAGTGCTGCCTTGGTGGGGAGGGAAATTTCAGGAGGTAGATTTTCACCAAACTATTGTTCAGTCACTTCAGTTTTAGACTCACCCATCAGATTCAATTAGCATCATTTAATATAACATAGTTTTGATCGCCAGGAATGATGCTAACATGTTTCCCTGAAAGGAAAAGCGTTCCAGCCTGTTTTTGGTGAACTTTACTTGTTGTTAGGCCAGCATCAGAAGAGATATGAATAAAAACGTGGTGCTGGTGCCTTGCAGCAAGACGTTTCTGAGTTCGATTCCCAGCTTCTCATGGAATTAGCATGTTCTCCCTGTGCATGAGTGGGTTCTCTCTGGGTACTCTGGCTTCCCTCCACAGTCCAAGAACAGAACTGTTCTGGTTCCACCTGTCTGTAATGATTTAGTCTCCCCAGTTGCCGCTTTGCTTCTAGAAAGGGTCGGGGTGACCGTGGCGTCAGATACAGAGGTTTGCTCTGCAAGCAGAAGGTTTTCAGTCTTCAGCTTTCAGTGTCTTTCTGTCCTTGGCAAAGACACTTTGGCCGCTGTGTTCAGCAGCCTCGCTTCTGTCAGCGAGCCCCAGGGCCGCCGTGGTCACAGTGTAACTCACCACCATCAGTGAATGACTGAAGCACTTTGGTCCAAAGGTCTCTGAAGGTTCTCAGTCATCCAGGCCATGGTCAAGACTGAAGAGGTTCAGTCTAACCAACTGGACGGGAAGTTTTCTAGAAGATGTTTCTCCTCTCATCCAAGAAGCTTCAGTTCTAACTAGTGGTGGAAGCCCTGAGATTAATGCACCGTCCTCCCATCACTACTTAGAACTGGAGAAGCCTTTTGGATGAGAGGAGAAACATCTTCTAGAAAACTTTACTTTCAGTTGTCTAAACTGAACTCTTTCAGGTTTGGCCCAAAGGGCTAAATAAGTACAGAGCATTTAGCTTCAGTCAGCAGGTCTGATGGTGTCAGAGTCCTGAAGGCCTGAGCAGAGCAGCTCTGTGGGGTTCCTCCTTAGTCCGACCCTGGAGACAGTTCCAGGGATGTGGAAGACCTCCTGCCTCCTTCCAGGACCAAAGACGACTCCTGTTGCCCTGACAACCACATCACAAAGGTCCTAGAGAGACTTCTATTGGTTCACCTCAGCAAGCAAACCAGCAGCTATCAGGATCCCCTGCAGTTTGCTTATCGCCATGGAGATGGAGTTGATGATGTCATCATCCACCTGCTTCAACAAACCCAGTGTCATTTAGACCAGCAGGCAGCACTGTGAGGATCGTGGTCTTTGATTTCTCCAGATTCAGACTGACTGACTGTGAGAGAATCTCCAGCAGAGTCAGGTGGAGGCATCAACAACCACCTGGATCAAAGACCACCTGACAGACAGACCACAGGTTGTTAGACTGAAGGCTCAGCTGGCTGATCCAGCAGCAGAGGAGCACCACAGGGGACGGTACTCTCTCCATTGTTCACCTCTGACCTCCAGGACCAGACAGAGTCCTGCAGAAATACTGGATGACTCTGCAGTCATTGGGAGCATCAAAGATGGAGCAGAAGCTGAGGGCAGAGAGCTGGTGAAGTGGGCGGGACTAAAACTGTGTCTAATTTAGAACTACATTTCCCATGTTCCAAAGCCTAAAAAGGTCCTAAGGTTCCCAAAAAGGAGGCGATGCTAACTCCTGTCAGGAAAGACTGATTTCTAGTTGCTAAACATTCCGGACTTCAATATGTCAGGACTCCTGTTTTTGTGTTTGTCTCCCTTCATCCACCAGGAGGCGCCAGGTTCTGGTCCGCCTCCTCACACACCTGCTTAGTGGTGGGTATTGCCAAAGAAGTCACGATTCGATTCGAATCACGATTCACAGGCCACGATGCGATTCTATCACAATGCATCACAATACTTGAATTATTGTGATGCATTGCAATATTTTCTCCTCCATGTTTTGTTTTTGAATGACTCGGCGCAGTATCCCCCGGCCAGAAATGTTTCTGACACAAGGCAGCGTGCGTCAACACATCCACAGCGACATCTACTATGCTGGAAATTGTATTACACTTGTTTTTGGCTGATGATCGCCAACCATTCATGCAATTTTATTTATTTATTTTTTAGAATTAATAATCGATACTTGGCGTCAAGAATCGATGCAGTAGATCACGAAAATTAGAATCACGATGCATCATCGTGACGATTATTTTGCACACCCCTACACCTGCTGATGGTTTCCTCGTTAACGGAGCGTTCTTAAGCTGCTGACTGCCACTACTCCGACGCCAGAGTGTTTGCCAGTTTAGGGTACTCTAGCCAAGCTGAGTTTTGCTGAGTCAAGCTGAGCCTTTGGTCAACCTGAGTTTAACATTGTTTTTGTCTTTGCCTCTCGGCAGGAAGTCATCCTGCTAACTGGATCTCTAGGACCTTCTCTCCCTGGAAGGATCAACTGAGCTTCAAACTGAGCTGGGGTTCAAACAGGAGGTTTGGATCCACTTTCCCCAAGATCGTTTGAGCTTCTCACTGAGAAAGGGATTATTCTCCACAACGACCCGTTCAAGTACCGCAGGAAAATCTGAGTGGCAGTCAGTTTCTCCGTTCACCTACAAACAACCGCATTCTGGGTAAACCCTGTTCCGCCCTCCACCGAATCAGACAAACACTGGAACTACAGCACATAGACAGAAGTCAAGAATTCAACAACTTCTCTGGAAACGTGAGTCGGCAACCAAATCCTCTTCTCCAAGTTCACGAGTCAAATTCCCCACTGAGCCTGAACTAACCGCTGTGTCTTCCCCTCACTTTACAGTTCCGGTTGAGGAGTGTTCTGGGCAACACTTCTCCCTCCGTTTAACCTCTTCAATAAAACCCGTTAAACCTTTCCCTTGGTCTCTCTGTTCGGTTTTCTGCATTTTGGGTCTGAACTTTGTAACATCATGACACAGTAATGATATAAAAACATTTGAACCTTCAGTCGGAGCAGAACGGAGGAAAGAGCAGCAGAGGAACCAGAGGAACCTTTAAATACTCCTCTCTCTTCCAAATAATGACATATTCTAGGAGAAGAGTGACCTGTGGACTGATCCAAGGGATTCCCAGTGACCAGATGTCTCCCATTTAAACTGACTGGAGTGTTTTTACCTTTCTGCTATAAACTGCTAACTAACTGTTCTACAGGCTCAGCAGGTTTATGCAGAAATACCAAATAGTTGGAGTATAAACACGGCATTCACAGGTCTTCATGGGGAATAGCTCAGATTTAGCCAACAGTATAAAACATTAGAATGAGCATAAATCTTTCTGCATGCCGTGATATTCAGCCGTATAAACTACTGCCATCCAACATGGTCTCACACTTCAGAGGCCGTTCTGAAATCACTGCAGTCTCTCCAGGAAAACTCAGAGTTCCTGACAAAAAGCTTTTATTTCATCATTATTGGAACATTTTAAGTACGTACAACATTTCAGACTTTGATATTTTCTGGATGCCTGTTTTGTTTTTTAAGTTTTAAAGGGACTTGCTCCTCTAACAGATTTTATAAGCAACCAAAAACCCATCAGTAGAATAAACAGCAGGGCTATAACCAGAGGAAGCTGTGATGTTCAGCGGCGTTGGACCAAATTTCACCAAATGGTTGCATCCATCAGAGGAGCCCAGTCATGGACCAGTCTGCCAGCTCATGTTTGGGGCAGAAGCTTTAAAACCTCCTTGAAATATTGGCTGAAAACTAATCAGACATGAATTGATCTGTTTACCTCATTTTATGGTGATTTTTGGCATCTTAGTGTCGTCTCTGTTCCTCCCATTGTGTCTGTTTAATGTTGGCTGTTCTAACCTGCCGTAGGACAGCAGATGCAGATTAGCTGATGCTAATCCTGGCAGATTTACATTGATGCTTTAAGCTGACATGTTGATAAATGTGCATTTCTTTGATTTAAATGAATAAATGAAAGGTAGAGATTTATTAAAAGCTCAATCAGATCTGATTTGTTTATTCATATTTCCAGCTACAGGAAACCCCCCCCCCAAAAAAAGAGCCTTTTTCCCAGAAGGAAACACGTCTCCCCCTCCTGCAGGACGAAGTGCATCATGGATGGGCGACACATCAGCTGCTGGGTTTCTGTTAGAGTCTGACGAAAGTAGCAGTGGATCCAGAAATCCTCCAATAACCACCTGATGCCATTCAGCACACCTGTACCCAGCTCTGACCATCATCTGCATTCTCCCTCCCTGCGTCGCCGCTGGTTTCCAGCAGCTGCCTGGTGTTCTCAGTGGAAAAGTGAAATCTTACCGGTGTTCAGGTCTTTATACTCCAGGGACGCGTGTTGGTTCTGGTGCACCCATTCCCCGTTGCATTTAAAGAAGATCTGTAAGGCAGGCGTGGCGCGGCAGCGCAGCTTGATGGGGTTGCTTTTAACGATATAAGCATCTTCTGGCTCCTGGATGAAGAGCGGCAAAGTGCCCTGCACTGAGGGCGGCGCGTCCGGCTGCCCCGCTGGACCCCCTGCAAACACAAAACCTTCATTAAGGCTGAAATAAGGAACAATGACAAACACAGAGAAGGAGTTTAGCAATGAAAAACAGTCTCCCTCCCTTTGCCAACAGGAGTTTATAGAAAGTGCTAGAAATGGCAAAGGAAGCTGAAATGACAGCTTTCTATGTTCATCCAGATAGAGCACACTCAGCATAATGCAGCCTCTCCTCTGCTTCTGGCAGACCTGTTCCCCTCACAGCAATTAGCAGATGGATGAAATCAGAAAGGAACCAGTGGAGATGAATGAGGAGGAGGCTGATGAGCCAAACTGTTGCTGTGGAGTCTGAATACATCTGATCTCAGCCTGGATTCTGATCCAAAGGAAAAGCGGCTTCATGCCATCAGCAGCAGAACTCCGTTCCTTCCACCTTCCTTTTATTCTTTCAAACCCACTAAAGCTCATCCCAGCTTCCACTATTGTTCATGGTGGCAGCTCATGCATGGAAGCAGAGATCTGAAAGGTAGATCTGCAGACTGAGTATTTTCTTCTCCATCTGGTAGCCAAGTGTTTTCCTTCCACAGCGTCCTGTTCCTCCTTCCTCCGGGGCAGAGTGCTCGCTGCGTTCAGGAACAATGAGGCCCAGAACATCTGTGCAGCTGCCATCCCCGGGATCCTTCTAAGAACAGCCGCCTGAACGCATCAAGGCGGCTCCAGTGGAGCTATTCAGTGCTGCAAAAAGCCAAGGAAAGCCATTACTCCCCCTAACTTCCTCCCCATCACATCCAGCTCTGTCCTCCACTATCAGATCTGACCTCTCCACAGCTCCCATCAATGGCTGCCTTCTCACTGAGTCGATCAATGGATGCAGGAGGGGCACGCACACAGGAAATCAGATAAACACAGGATTATTATCACTGCAGAAACATCTAGAAATAAATAAATATTTCCTAAGTAAATTTATTGTTACTATGAGCAGGTAAATAAGATGATTATTTTTAAGATAATTAGATAATATGGACTTGAAATAACACAATGCAATTGTGAAAACTAGCAGCAGTTCAGCAGACATCTTATTTTTTTCAATCTAATCTATGCAGCTGAATCTCAATGAGACTCGAGGTTTGAATCTAAAGAATCACCTGTTTACACACATAAAAGAAAAATGTTCAAAGATAGAATAGTAATCAATAATCATTTAACTCGTTAGCTGAAATAAATGTCAACCGAACTGAAGAGGACATCCAACGCTGCTTTCTCCAGAGTTCAGATCAGTTTAGCTGCATCACTTCAGGTCCAGCTTAGTTTGATCAGAGTAGATGGATCATTTCAAAGAACGGGGCTGAGGTTGCTTTAGGCCCCAAAAGCAGCAATAAGTTTTGTTTATGTGTTTATTTAATAAAAAACTGAGGCAGACATCCAGAAATGCAAAATACAAAGAACCATAAAACATCAGGGGAAACTAACATGGGGGGCCAGAGACGAGGAAGCAACCAACAACAACCAGGAAGCAGCACTGAGTGACTGCAGAGGTGGAGTATATAAGGGGAACAGAACAAAGGATGGACTAATGAGCTGAATATGGAGCAGGTGTGAGTGGAACTAACTAGAAGGAAGCCAAGGTGAAAGGAAACAAACACAAGGGGGCAGCAGAGAGCAACTAAAGACTGATTGAATATAATAATAACTGAAAACTAAAAAAAGTCCAAAAAGGGGAGAACCATGACAAAGAAATGGATCAAAGGGACGGAATAAGGTCAAAGGAAAGCTGTATTGGATGAAAAAGAGGAAAACTCACTTTAAAAGACTGTAAACAAGTATTAGGGTTATATGTTATCATCAATGTGGGCTAGAAAGACGGATCAGACACCGAGTTATTCCTGCTAAATGCCAACTAAAGTGCTGGGCCTGATAGAGAGCCTTGAGGTTCGCCTCCTGGGACATTAAGATAACAAGAGGAATAATCTTGGACTTCAACACGCTGCGTTTGACCAAAACCCTATGGAAGAAAAACAGTCTCATTGGAATGTGCCTTTGTACACAGAATGTCAAATATTGAATTTTTTAGAACCGAATTTTTATCACTAAATTTTATCTGTTAAAAATTGGCCTGCAAAACATTCAGCTGCAAATGTGTCGACCTTTTGGTGAACTGAAGCCAAAGCAACCTACACTCGAAGCAGCGGAGCAGCTTCTAGCCAATGAAATTTGGCCAGAAGCTGCTTTTTTTGGGCGTAGCTTTGATCGCGGCTAAATGAAGCTGAATGAGGAGTTTTTCTTCTTAAATGGATCTGATGAGAAAACGTCCGGTAGCTACTAATAGACGGCCATTAGAGTTTTCATCTAATCAGACTTGGTAAAATAACTGATCCGATCACAGCTAGTGCGGCACCCCCGTCTGCCAAGGCTCTTGGTTTGATCCAGAAGAACCATTTTTTTCTTACCAGATGAGCTGATTTCATTGGCTAGAAGCTGCTCGACTGAACGAGTGTAGATCGCTTTGGCTTCAGTTCACCAAACAGTCTCACATTTGCAGTCACATGTTTGCTGCTGAATTTTCACCAGATAAAAATCCAGTGTGAGGAATTTAAAGTGTAAAAAACTTCAGTGTTTAAAATACAGTGTTAAACAAATTAATTGCATAAAATTCAATGTGGAAAAAAAGGCAGATTCTGAATGAGTTTTTCTTCCATTAGATGGTTTGAAAAGCAGCCAATAACTCGGCCCATCCTGATTTATTCAGTTTAGCTAAAGAAGGAAAGAAATGGAGGTGGAGTTCAGATCAGAGCAACAAGTCTGTTCTTAAAGGCTGGTGGAGATCCAAACAGCTACTGCTGATGATGTCATTAGAAAGTAACGATCACCTGAGGAGCAGGTGAGCTCTGCCTCACATCACAGCAGATGATTCGCTGCCTGTGACACCAGCCTCCAACCGTTCACATTTCAGTTTTTATTACCTGCTTCGCCGCCATAAATGTTTCTACCTACAGAAAAAACAAGCAGTGGTGTTGCTGAATAATTGCTGCTATTTAGTTTAATGCAATTCAGAAAAAGAATGCGCCTGAAATTGACTTTAAATAAGCGAGTGAAGAGGAAGGCTGAAGACTTGAGAAGCTGATTACAGTAAATTTCCTGTTTTTATTGTTTCCTTCAGTCCATCAGGGAAAGGAGAGAGAGGAGAGTCTGATTAGGATCCCTGATGTCAGAGTTTCATATTCAATGAAAGCTGGAGCTCAGAGGCTGCATGAAAGAAAAGCAAATAACCAGCCAGAAATAACAGGATAAAATGACTTTCAGTTGACATATATTAATCTGGGTTTGGTTTTAGGACCTACTCCTGTTTTACCTTTTCTTTGTCTGCAAAGCTCCAGTCGCCGACTCTAAGCCACACTAAAGGATCCTGCAGAACTTCACCTCCACATATTCTTCCAAGCTGCAAACTTTAAAGAGTTTAATTTGCTTTTAAGGGATATAGAGAAGTGGATAATTGAAATAAAGACAAATGAAAGAAGATTCTCTGAAAGTGGGAGTTTTATATGCAGCCGCTGCCCTGATCCACCTTCTACAATCACCTCCTGCTGCGGTTTCTGCTGCAGGTATTTTAGCCTCTTTAAATCCAGACATTCATCATTTCTGCCAATCAGACTGGATGAAGCTCTGAATGCTTAGGGCTGGTTGCTGCTAGCAGGAGAATCGCTGCCCTAATCCCAAATATTCCTAATCTACAGCTTCCTGGCACCTCTGCCCAGTTTATCCGTCTCTGCAGAAGCCAAGTATCTCCACAGCATGCTGCAGCCACCACCATGTTGAACCGTGAGGACAGTGTGTTCATAGCATTTTGAACAGGTGGTGCTGTGAAATTATTTTTGCTGTTTTTTAGTTATTTTTGGACAAAAGACCTATGAGCCTTTAGGCCTATTTAAAATACAATAAATACATAGATTGAGGAACGACTTTATTGTCATAAACACTTCAGAGCACCAACCAGGGTCTGTGACATCATCAGTTCTCAGGTAAATATCTGCGCTATTAATGAAACTTCACATTAACACTATAACAGCGTAGATTAGGTCAGCTGGCAGGAACCTGAGTCATTGTGTTTACGTCACACGTGACTCCATTAGCTCCAAAATCCATTTATGCAAACCACAAGGAAATAATGATAATATTATACCTATTAAACGTTATTGAACGGTTCTCCATTATGCAAAGAACACAGGATCAAAATAATTCTCTAAAATATGATGGTTACGTTAAACTGCATGAATAGATCGGTGGGGGGGCATGCTCTGACTCTCAGCTACAGGCAGGTTGCCATGGTTACAGGCTAGGTTAGGGGGGCTGGCATCAGAGGAGGGCGGACAGTCTCCTCGCCCCAGCTGCTCTCCGTTGCCGTGGTTACGGTACTAGCGTTCTTCACAGGTGGTGGTTTTCCAAGAAAATCTGAAATGCGTTTCTGTCACTAGACTAAATTTATTAGGCCGCTGCAGCGAGCGGGAGACTTCGTTACTTGGCGACCGCTAGCTAGCTTTATGTTGCCATGACAACATAACTTCTGTGTAATTGTGTTGATTAGGCCTCAATATAGTTCATTTAAAATCCAACGTAATAGTAAAATAAAAAAGCCAAAATACTTTGCACAAATTTATAAATTATGCTAAGAAAATCTCCTTCTCGCCACTAGGGGGTGCTGCAGCAGCCCCACTTCCCACGCCCATGGTTCTACCCTACAGAAAGATTGTCTATTAACCAGCAACAGCCAGAGATTCAACGATGACATCAGCTAAATACTAAAAGCAATCCTTTAGCTTCATCTAAGTTTTGCTTCATTAATAAACAGAACATTTACTGACTGCTGGATGAGCAGAATGATGGAAACACCTTCACCTATGGAGTGAGCAGCAGGTCGTTAGGTTAAAAAAGTTGATTTGATGCTGAAAATGAGTCATTTCTCAGGAGCATAACGGCTCTTTGACATCTGGGCGTCAGACGCTGGTCGCTCTGAAACCTTTAGGATTACCTGATCATCCCAGAGCGCCGGGGTCGCTGAGTTCACGCCCATTTTAACCACAATCTTCAGATTAAATCTGTATTCTGGGAACTTTTTTAGGTCATTGGAGTAGTTGTAATATTTCTGGTCATTTCTGGTAAAATGAGCCGTTATATCAGATGTTATGATGTAGTTGGAAAGTAGCTTCTCTCCATATCTCTATGCGTCGCCATGGCAACAAACAAACAGGCTTAAATCAGACTTTTGCTCATTTTTTTCTTCAGCCTGTTTTGTGGTCATAATAAGGCGCGATGCTGAAAATGCGAAATTTCCAGCAGCAACAATCAACTTTCTATTAATGCGAGTTTCCTTTGGGAATGACGATCATTGATGAGACAAGATAAAATTATTTCTACTGTTTTTATTGCTCTGTAATTGTTTAACCTTTATTTTTAGGCAAATCAGCTTTTTTAGTTTTTTTTTTATAAATTTATAAATGATTTTCAAAGTCAAACATCTAAGACAGAAGGAAAAAAATAACAAGAACAAAAAAGTGAACAAAAGCAACAGGAACAGCTTCAGTTTACTGCAGAACTGATCAAAGAGGATGAAATCTGAACCCATCCTCCCCGGGCTGCTCTGATTGGCCGGCTCCTTCGCATCACGTTAGCATCATCTCCTCTGAGGTAGCGGAACCTTGGACTATAATGTTTCTGTGCAGAGCATCCATCCTTCACTCATCATGCTAACTGCATGCTTATGGGTGTTTGTGTGTGTTGCCATGGCGACGCTCTCTGGTCACTGTGTTTCTCTGTGAGGGTGGGGCTTGGGCTGCCTCCCTCCTCGCCGTCTCTAGTCTTCTTTATGAGGTGGACCCCCGTTTCTAGCTCCCTCCCCCTCCTGTCTGCTCAGCTTCGCCTCCTGGATCTCATTCAGTCCTGCCGTCTGTCCTCTCTATCTCAGGGCAGCCCCCTCCCTCCTGTCGGCAACCCTCGCTCCAGCGGAGCTGAACTGGCCCTCTGCAGCTCTCTATTACAGAGCTGCTCCCCTTTCACCACAGTCCTCTAATAAAGCCGTGCTGCAGGGTGACAGAGTCTTCCTCAGGGTCTGAACCAATGGAAAACCTTAATGACATCTATGCTACAAAGACCAATCAAACAAATCAGTTGGTTGATTTACAACATTTTCAACCTTAAAATGAACAAATAATAACAACTGGATAAGAATAATGTGACCTCAGCAAACAGATTCCTGCATCTCTCTGCTAAATATCAGCTGGTTTGCTGTTGCTCAGCAGCTCATTAAAGTTTGAAGCTTTTCTTACTTTCAAAACAGATTTTCACAAATAAATGATAAAAGAGGAAATCTTTAATGTGAAAATCGCACAATTTGAAATAATATAAATATATTAGCGTAAAATATGTGAGAATAAAACTAGACTAGACTGAGAGCGGTCATACTTAACTTTTTTTTTCTTTGCCTTCTGGAGATAATGACATAACTATCTCGTTATCGCGGTTAAACCATTCATTGCTTTCTCCAGATAACGAGATGATTATCTCGTTATCTGGAGAAATCAGTGATTGATTTGTTGAGGTAAGGAGCTGATGAACCAGTCTGAGTAATGAATGAGGCTGACCAGCAGCCCTGGATTCCCAGTCCATCCATGCCTGCGGGGCCGTAGTTGACCAGTCGCCATACCGCATGTGTTAAAATAAATCGTTTTTTAGTTTCCTTTTTCTTTTCACTCATTGTCAGGTGGTGGATGATGGGATTGCATAGAATACAGTAGAAACTAATCTGACTGTTTTTAATGAAAATCTTTAATCTGGACTCATTTAGGGGGTTAATGCATCGTATACCTGTGACCCCATCAGACCAGCATACCCCGTCAGACCAGCATACCCCGTCAGACCAGCATACCCCATCAGACCAGCATACCCCATCAGACCAGCATACCCCATCAGACCAGCATACCCCATCAGACCAGCATACCCCATCAGACCAGCATACCCCGTCAGACCAGCATAACCCGTCAGACCAGCATACCCCGTCAGACCAGCATACCCCATCAGACCAGCATACCCCATCAGACCAGCATACCCCGTCAGACCAGCATACCCCGTCAGACCAGCATACCCCGTCAGACCAGCATAACCTGTCAGACCAGCATACCCCGTCAGACCAGCATACCCCATCAGACCAGCATACCCCATCAGACCAGCATACCCCATCAGACCAGCATAACCTGTCAGACCAGCATACCCCATCAGACCAGCATACCCCATCAGACCAGCATACCCCATCAGACCAACATACCCCATCAGACCAGCATACCCCATCAGACCAGCATACCCCATCAGACCAGCATACCCCATCAGACCAGCATAACCTGTCAGACCAGCATAACCTGTCAGACCAACATAACCTGTCAGACCAACATACCCCATCAGACCAACATACCCCATCAGACCAGCATACCCCATCAGACCAGCATACCCTGTCAGACCAGCATACCCCATCAGACCAGCATACCCCGTCAGACCAGCATACCCCATCAGACCAGCATACCCCATCAGACCAGCATAACCTGTCAGACCAGCATAACCTGTCAGACCAACATACCCCATCAGACCAACATACCCCATCAGACCAGCATACCCCATCAGACCAGCATACCCTGTCAGACCAGCATACCCCATCAGACCAGCATACCCCGTCAGACCAGCATACCCCATCAGACCAGCATACCCCATCAGACCAGCATACCCTGTCAGACCAGCATACCCCATCAGACCAGCATACCCCGTCAGACCAGCATACCCCATCAGACCAGCATACCCCATCAGACCAGCATACCCTGTCAGACCAGCATACCCCGTCAGACCAGCATACCCCGTCAGACCAGCATACCCCGTCAGACCAGCATACCCCATCAGACCAGCATACCCCGTCAGACCAGCATACCCCGTCAGACCAGCATACCCCGTCAGACCAGCATACCCCGTCAGACCAGCATACCCATAGTTAATATCCATTAATCCCTTTAGTTATTTTAGTTATTTACAAAAAGCTACTGAATTACTTCCTTTTTGGTGTTTTTTGAAGCATATGGCGATCTGACCTTAAATTGTTTTCTTTGGATAGGTATGCTGGTCTGACTGGGTATGCTGGTCTGACTGGGTATGCTGGTCTGACAGAGTATGCCCATCTGACAGAACAGCGGCGCTAAGGCGCATGAATCAGAAGTGGAAGTAAATCATCAATCTTGGGCTTCCGTAGTTAACTGCTTCAGCGCCGCCTGATGTTCCTGAGCTCAGCGCTAAACCAATCAGCTGCGACTCATTAAGGTTTCTGCCAGAAATCAAATGAATAAAAACAGGAAATAAACTCAATCTGCCGCACGTCTTCCTCAGCATCATTCACAGCATTAAATCATAAAGTAGTCGGGGGCTAAAATCCGCCTCCATCCTTTGTCTCCACTGATCTAATCAGCTAATTGCTGCTGTAGTGGATAGAAAAATGCCTGTTTATTGCTACATTAACGATGCGCCGCGTCCTTTCCTCTCTCTGCTGATGCTTCGGCACATTCAGAAGCAGCAGATAATTGGAACAAGGTGACAATTGACGCTCCGTAAGCCTGCAGCCGTGGAGCTGCAGCTCCACCTGTGACGGATGCTCATAAATATCAGCCCTAATGAAGGAGATGACTAGAAGTCACTTATGTCCTCATTAGGCTGCTTCATTTTAACGCCGCCTTTGAAACGCCGCCTGTCACAGCTTTCCACCTGACTGGGCACAGAGTCGGTGCAGCGGACCTGCAGCAGATAGATGCACCTTAGGCTGGCTGACAGGGCCTCTGAGCCAGGGGAGCATGTTGAACAAAAACAGATTCAAACCGACGATCTCTCAGAGACACGGCGGGTCAATAAGCACCGCTGTCCTGTTAGGATACGCAGCTTTTAATGATGGAGAGCGGCGGCATGGGGCGCAGTAAGAACAGCGTTTATCAGGCCGCAGCACACCTGTTCCCCCCCAACAGCCCCAAGAAAAGAGACGCATTAAAAGTGGAGGAACCGAAGCAGCCGATTGGTCGATTCCTTTGATCTCAGCCTGTTTAACCAGATTATTGATTAGGAATCATTACAGGAATCTGGAGGCAAAGGGAGACAGTTTCTGCTGCCTCTAAGGCGTACGCTCTGAACGGAGCATCAGGATGAGCTGAACCAGGAACGGCTACAGGGACCCAGAGGTCAGGTAGAAACAGGTCACATAGATTTCCCTTTGACATCCAAGTTTTTAATCTGATCAGTAATTCCTGAACTTCTATCTCTGGATGGAGCCTGTTTACCTGATAAAATAAATCTTCTTAAAATTAGTGCATTTGTTCTGGAATTGAGGAGGAAAGTGAGACACATTGCTGATGGAACGAGATCGTTTACATTTAAAATAAGAAGAAACTATTGCCTCATTGCCTTAAATCAAGAGCATATTATCTAATTATCTTATTTAAAGAGTAAACATATTTATTCCATTTGCACATTTACTCAAATTAAGAGAAATAACCTTAATTTAAGACATTTCTACTTCTTTCTAGCTATTTTTTGCAGTGTATTTAGAAGGAGCCTTTTCTGTTTTCCACCAAATGATAAAATGTCCAGATCTACGACACATAGATGATTTAAAGAGTTGAATGAATCTCTGAGCAGAGATCCTTTAATGAGCGGTTTGGATGAGTGATGCTGAGGTCATGGGAACGTCTGAAGCTAAATGAAGGCGACTCGCTCTCATTGTCGGCCATAACCGAGGGCTCGGCTGTAAACGCTGCAGAAAATAAAGAAAAAGAAACGGCTGAAGCTGACGGGACTTTCTCCTCCTCCTCTCTGATCCTCAGCAGAACATTACTATTTCACACAGCAGCCACACAGTCCAAGTCCTTCCACAATCACTTCCCCTCCTGCAGCCCTGAGATCACTGGGGACTTCCTGTTGATTTTCTCAGGAGTCAGGAAAGGTGGGGGCCAAACTGTGGGGGGGGGGCAGCGTGAGTTTTGGGCCCTCGATGTCTGAGAGGAGGTGTGTAGATGTCAGGGATCCTCGACAGCGGAGGAGAAGGAGCGGCCTGGAGAGAGCGCTGAGTGAACCTCTGAACGGACGCAGAGCAGGCAGACAGACGCACATTTAACCTCAGCTTAAACTCTGACATAAACTGGGTTTAAATCTTAATTCTGGATCTAAAAATAATCTGCATCTTTCTCCTCCTGATTCAGCTCCCCCCTCCCCTCTCTGTTTAGTTCTGATAGTGACCCGGAGGAGGCCATGGCACCGGTGTTCTGTCAGACCAGCATACCCTGTCAGACCAGCATACCCCGTCAGACCAGCATACCCCATCGGACCAGCATACCCCATCAGACCAGCATACCCCATCAGACCAGCATACCCCGTCAGACCAGCATACCCCATCGGACCAGCATACCCCATCAGACCAGCATACCCCGTCAGACCAGCATACCCCATCGGACCAGCATACCCCATCAGACCAGCATACCCCATCAGACCAGCATACCCCGTCAGACCAGCATACCCCATCGGACCAGCATACCCCATCAGACCAGCATACCCCGTCAGACCAGCATACCCCGTCAGACCAGCATACCCCATCAGACCAGCATACCCCATCGGACCAGCATACCCTGTCAGACCAGCATACCCCATCGGACCAGGATACCCCATCAGACCAGCATACCCCGTCAGACCAGCATACCCCATCGGACCAGCATACCCCATCGGACCAGCATACCCCATCAGACCAGCATACCCCGTCAGACCAGCATACCCCGTCAGACCAGCATACCCTGTCAGACCAGCATACCCTGTCAGACCAGCATACCCCGTCAGACCAGCATACCCTGTCAGACCAGCATACCCTGTCAGACCAGCATACCCCGTCAGACCAGCATACCCCATCAGACCAGCATACCCCGTCAGACCAGCATACCCTGTCAGACCAGCATACCCCGTCAGACCAGCATACCCCGTCAGACCAGCATACCCTGTCAGACCAGCATACCCCGTCAGACCAGCATACCCCGTCAGACCAGCATACCCTGTCAGACCAGCATACCCCGTCAGACCAGCATACCCCGTCAGACCAGCATACCCTGTCAGACCAGCATACCCCGTCAGACCAGCATACCCTGTCAGACCAGCATACCCCGTCAGACCAGCATACCCTGTCAGACCAGCATACCCCGTCAGACCAGCATACCCTGTCAGACCAGCATACCCCGTCAGACCAGCATACCCCGTCAGACCAGCATACCCTGTCAGACCAGCATACCCCGTCAGACCAGCATACCCCGTCAGACCAGCATACCCTGTCAGACCAGCATACCCCGTCAGACCAGCATACCCTGTCAGACCAGCATACCCCGTCAGACCAGCATACCCCATCAGACCAGCATACCCCGTCAGACCAGCATACCCCGTCAGACCAGCATACCCATAGTCAATACTTAGACTTAGACTTCTTTATTTGTCATTTTGTATGCACAGGGTGCATACAGAACGAAATTGCGTTACATACAGCTTATGAACGTTGCATTGATATTTCAAATGGCTCAAGTTATAGAAAAATACAAAAAGTGCAGCAGTGGTCAAAGTGTGAACAGTGCAGAGGATAAGAGACAGTGTGCAAGTTGCAGTGGATTCAGTGCAAATAGGCATTTGTGCAAAAAATGCGTTATTGAAAATAGAATGAGATGAACAATTAAAGGGCTAAAAGTTAAAAGTTCAGCAGCATTTGATGCCCGATAATGTGCAATAGGTGCAGAGTTCGGTTTGTGGATCAAAGGTTCAACAGTCTGATGGCAGTGGGGAAGAAGCTGTTGCACAACCTGGTGGATCTGCAGCGGATGCTGCGGAACCTCTTTCCAGAGGGCAGCAGGGAGAACAGTCCGTGGTGGGGGTGTGAGGGGTCTTTGATGATGTCACGGGCTCGGGACACACAGCGCTGTGATGAAATGTCCTTAATGGAGGGAAGAGGAGCCCCAATGATTCCTTCCGCTGTCCTCACCACCCTCCTCACATTCTTCCAGTCAGAGGCTCTGCAGCCTCCACACCACAGAGAGAGACAGCTGGTCAGAATGCTCTCTATGGTGCTTCTGTAGAAGGTTGTGAGGATGGGCGGGGGCAGGCGGGCTCTCCTCATCCTCCGCAGAAAGTACAAGCGCTTCTGTGCCCTCTTCACTAGAGATGAAGTGTTTACAGTCCAGGTGAGGTTGTCCGTGATGTGCACCCCCAGGAACTTTGTGCTGCTGACCACCTCCACAGCTGAGCTGTTGATGAGCAGTGGAGCACGGTGGGGGCGGTTTTTCCTGAAGTCGACGATGATAATACATGTTTATCTCTTTAGTTTTGTATGAAAAATAGACCTTAAACTACCCCGACGGGCGTGTATTATTTTAATTATGTACAATCTGACCGATCTGACCTTAAATTGTTTGTTTTGTACAAGACTAAAGGATACATGCCCATCGAGTTTGTTACAGTCTATTTTTAGTACAAAACTAAAGGGATAAACGCAAATCTGACAACTTGCACATTATTATAGGTATGCTGGTCTGAAGGGGTATGCTGGTCTGAAGGGGTATGCTGGTCTGAAGGGGTATGCTGGTCCGATGGGGTATGCTGGTCTGAAGGGGTATGCTGGTCCGATGGGGTATGCTGGTCTGAAGGGGTATGCTGGTCCGATGGGGTATGCTGGTCTGATGGGGTATGCTGGTCTGAAGGGGTATGCTGGTCCGATGGGGTATGCTGGTCTGATGGGGTATGGTGGTCCGATGGGGTATGCTGGTCTGAAGGGGTATGCTGGTCCGATGGGGTATGCTGGTCTGATGGGGTATGCTGGTCTGATGGGGTATGCTGGTCTGACGGGGTATGCTGGTCTGACAGGGTATGCTGGTCTGATGGGGTATGCTGGTCTGAAGGGGTATGCTGGTCCAATGGGGTATGCTGGTCTGATGGGGTATGCTGGTCTGATGGGGTATGCTGGTCTGAAGGGGTATGCTGGTCTGAAGGGGTATGCTGGTCTGAAGGGGTATGCTGGTCTGAAGGGGTATGCTGGTCCGATGGGGTATGCTGGTCTGATGGGGTATGGTGGTCCGATGGGGTATGCTGGTCTGAAGGGGTATGCTGGTCCGATGGGGTATGCTGGTCTGATGGGGTATGCTGGTCTGATGGGGTATGCTGGTCTGACGGGGTATGCTGGTCTGACAGGGTATGCTGGTCTGATGGGGTATGCTGGTCTGAAGGGGTATGCTGGTCCAATGGGGTATGCTGGTCTGATGGGGTATGCTGGTCTGATGGGGTATGCTGGTCTGACGGGGTATGCTGGTCTGATGGGGTATGCTGGTCTGACGGGGTATGCTGGTCTGATGGGGTATGCTGGTCTGACGGGGTATGCTGGTCTGACGGGGTATGCTGGTCTGATGGGGTATGCTGGTCCGATGGGGTATGCTGGTCTGATGGGGTATGCTGGTCTGAAGGGGTATGCTGGTCCGATGGGGTATGCTGGTCTGAAGGGGTATGCTGGTCTGAAGGGGTATGCTGGTCCGATGGGGTATGCTGGTCTGACGGGGTATGCTGGTCTGACGGGGTATGCTGGTCTGATGGGGTATGCTGGTCTGACAGGTTATGCTGGTCTGATGGGGTATGCTGGTCCGATGGGGTATGCTGGTCTGATGGGGTATGCTGGTCTGATGGGGTATGCTGGTCTGACGGGGTATGCTGGTCTGATGGGGTATGCTGGTCTGATGGGGTATGCTGGTCTGAAGGGGTATGCTGGTCTGATGGGGTATGCTGGTCTGACGGGGTATGCTGGTCTGATGGGGTATGCTGGTCTGACGGGGTATGCTGGTCTGATGGGGTATGCTGGTCCGATGGGGTATGCTGGTCTGATGGGGTATGCTGGTCTGATGGGGTATGCTGGTCCGATGGGGTATGCTGGTCTGACGGGGTATGCTGGTCTGAAGGGGTATGCTGGTCCGATGGGGTATGCTGGTCTGACGGGGTATGCTGGTCTGATGGGGTATGCTGGTCTGAAGGGGTATGCTGGTCCGATGGGGTATGCTGGTCTGACGGGGTATGCTGGTCCGATGGGGTATGCTGGTCCGATGGGGTATGCTGGTCCGATGGGGTATGCTGGTCCAATGGGGTATGCTGGTCTGACGGGGTATGCTGGTCCGATGGGGTATGCTGGTCCAATGGGGTATGCTGGTCTGACGGGGTATGCTGGTCTGACGGGGTATGCTGGTCCGATGGGGTATGCTGGTCCGATGGGGTATGCTGGTCCAATGGGGTATGCTGGTCTGACGGGGTATGCTGGTCCGATGGGGTATGCTGGTCCAATGGGGTATGCTGGTCTGATGGGGTATGCTGGTCCGATGGGGTATGCTGGTCTGACGGGGTATGCTGGTCTGAAGGGGTATGCTGGTCCGATGGGGTATGCTGGTCTGACGGGGTATGCTGGTCTGATGGGGTATGCTGGTCTGAAGGGGTATGCTGGTCCGATGGGGTATGCTGGTCTGACGGGGTATGCTGGTCCGATGGGGTATGCTGGTCCAATGGGGTATGCTGGTCTGACGGGGTATGCTGGTCCGATGGGGTATGCTGGTCCGATGGGGTATGCTGGTCTGACGGGGTATGCTGGTCCGATGGGGTATGCTGGTCCGATGGGGTATGCTGGTCCAATGGGGTATGCTGGTCTGACGGGGTATGCTGGTCCGATGGGGTATGCTGGTCCAATGGGGTATGCTGGTCTGATGGGGTATGCTGGTCCGATGGGGTATGCTGGTCTGACGGGGTATGCTGGTCCGATGGGGTATGCTGGTCCAATGGGGTATGCTGGTCTGACGGGGTATGCTGGTCCGATGGGGTATGCTGGTCTGACGGGGTATGCTGGTCTGAAGGGGTATGCTGGTCCGATGGGGTATGCTGGTCTGAAGGGGTATGCTGGTCCGATGGGGTATGCTGGTCCAATGGGGTATGCTGGTCCAATGGGGTATGCTGGTCCGATGGGGTATGCTGGTCTGACGGGGTATGCTGGTCTGACGGGGTATGCTGGTCTGATGGGGTGTGCTGGTCCGATGGGGTATGCTGGTCTGACGGGGTATGCTGGTCTGACGGGGTATGCTGGTCCAATGGGGTATGCTGGTCTGACGGGGTATGCTGGTCCGATGGGGTATGCTGGTCTGATGGGGTATGCTGAGAAACTAGTCCATGCATTTGTTACTTCAAGGCTGGACTATTGTAATTCTTTACTATCAGGAAGTCCACAAACTGTAGTTAAAAGCCTTCAGCTGATCCAAAATGCTGCAGCCAGAGTTCTAATGAAAATGAAAAAGAGAGATCATATCTCTCCTATCCTGGCTTCTCTTCATTGGCTTCCTGTTAAATCCAGAATAGAATTTAAAATCCTCCTTCTCACATATAAAGCCTTAAATGGCCAAGCTCCATCTGATATCAGAGATCTGATTGTTCCTTATGTTCCTAACAGAGCACTTCGCTCTCAATCTGCAGGTTTACTAGTGGTTCCTAGAATTTCTAAAAGTAGAATGGGAGGCAGATCTTTTAGTTATCAGGCTCCTCTCCTGTGGAACCAACTACCAGTTTTAGTCCGTGAGGCAGACACCCTGTCTACTTTTAAGGCTAGGCTTAAAACTTTCCTTTTTGATAAAGCTTCTAGTTAGAGTGGCTCAGGTTATCCTGAGCTATCTCTATAGTTCTGCTGCTATAGGCTTAGACTGCTGGAGGACATAGGGACCCCTTTTTCATCATTCTGCTTCATTCTCTCTCTGTTCTCCTATTCTGCAGAATCTATTAGTTCAATCTCTAACCTTCTGCTCTCTCTGCTTTTCCTCAGAGTAGCTTTGCCTCGTCTGTTCCTGTTTGGCTGTGACGTCATCCTGGAAAGAAATATCAGCTGTGCTGCTGCCATCAACACCTTTGTTTATAGATGTTGGAGATCGGCCTGTTTTCCAGTGTGGTCCTGTTTCTCTGACTGTGACTAACTGGATGTGCTCTTTTCATCCTCTGACATGGGAGCTGGCTCGGAGCTCGTCTGCCTGGCTGTGTGATTCCTGGACGGGGCCGCCTGTGGAGCTGGTTGACAGTTGCCTTTTGTATCTATGCTTCTTTTTCTATGTCTGCTTCTGTCTCCTTGAACCCCAGTCGGCCTCAGCAGATGGCCGCTCACACTGAGCCTGGTTCTGCTGGAGGTTTCTTCCTGTTCAAAGGGAGTTTTTCCTCTCCACTGTCGCTACAAGCATGCTTAGTGTGAGGGATTGCTGAAGAGTCAATGAGTCGATGCAATCAGCTGGTTTTCCTTAGATAGAAAACTTTGAATCAATCTGACTGGATGATCTGGTGAACTGGAAAGGTACCTGAGATGACATGATGTGAATTGGAGCTATAGAAATAAAGTAAATAGAATTCAATAGTTCCACTTTGTTTCCTTCACAGCTAAAAACTGAAGCTGTTTGGCTGAACCAGGTTTCTGTGCGACAAACAGCCTGTAGTCTGAATAATGGTGATAATATTGAGCTATTGCTGGAGTTCATCTCCCATCTGTGGTTCTAAGGGCTCCTGATGAGATATTTAATGACAGCTTCTCATGTTCAGGATTTTAACCCTTTAATTTCATATCAGACATAAACAAAGATTTGAATAATGCAGGATATTTTCTTTGTGACTGGAGGTCTTTAAAATCCAGGGGGATAAGACCCTCGCTGCTGAAAGAAAGAGGGGTCGACAGCATTGTTTATAGATAGAGGCATTGCGGTATGACATTGTCCAGCAATTTCTGCTCCCTAGCCGCCGTCATCCTGCCTGCATGCTTCTCAGCAAAGCCTCTTACATGCTTTGTAATCAATTTTAAAGGTTGAACAGTATGAACAGTAATTCCACAGCGCATGTGTCCGCTGTCAGTCAGCTGGTAAGGCTGCAGGCTGAGAGGCGGCTTCCTCAGTGATTACAGCGCATGGATCTGAAGCTCCCTCAGTTAGAGCTTGTTTCTGTTAGATCCTCCTGTTACACCAGAGGCCCCAACAGGCTGGATTGACGGAGGCGGGCTCTGACAGTTATTGACAGCTGTTCCCAGAAAGGGCAACGGAGGGAGAAACTGGAAGGAATATCAGCTATCCGAGGTTTGCTCACAGATCCGCTTCTCTTCATGCTTCAGTCTGAACCTTTTCTTTTTAAAGCCCCAAAGTCTTTCTGATGGACTAAGAAGTCGATATCGGCCATTTAATATCTGCCACTCTTGATGTTCTGCGGTGACATTTCTCCATACAGATGCTCTGGTTTTCACTTTTTCAAATGAAAGATAAATATTATCTGCTATAGTTTCCTTTAGTTCTTCCATTAGCACTCGGCTAGCACCACCCGACTGCACGAGCTTTCGGTTCTATTGCAACTCAGGCCGCTGTCACACCTTAACCATTTAACAGCGTATGCCTGATGTACGAAAAATCAAGCATAAACACTGGAATACCTTAGATAAGTTAGGGGTACATTTAAGTACTCTGAAGTACGCTGAAACACGCTGGAACACGTGATTTGAACATGCTGAAAATGTCCCAACGTATGCAGCGTCTGCCATCATTGGCCATCAGTTCCAGGTCAGTTATCTGATGGTCGACATCCCTTCAGTGTCAGTTCCTCATCAGTCGTTATCCTACACCTCTGAATAACTTGTGCATAACTTACCCAGAACTTCTCTCCAACATATCAGCGTATCTGCCGTGTTCCAGACGAGCGCTGAACGTGTTTCTAACTTCCAGCTACTGTATAATGGCGTATTGGCAGCGTTTTGGTATAAAGGGGGTTCACAGGAGGAAACCATCAGTTCTCCTCCAGACTTCATCCCCATCATAGGGTGAGCCAGAAGGTGAGTGATGGATCCTCCCTGCGTTCACGCCCACCACCAACACACTTCCTAGCAGACATCTGTTACCACAAAAAACCTTCTTTCTTTCTTTTCTTTTCATTTGTTCTTTCTCTTTTGGTGGGCGGTAAAAAGCAGCTAGGTTAAAACCAATCAAATCGGGCGCATCGCTGCCCCCTTCAGGACACTGGCCTGTGCATCATTTCATGGGCATTACGCTGCCGTGCGTTATGCAGACGTTCGGCTGTTGTTGGACAGAAGTCCTGGACTCGTTATTAATACTCTATGTAGACGCCCAAAAAAGCATTTTAGGAGATTCTGGGACGTCCGGCTTAAATCGGCAAGGTGTCACTGTGGCTGCAGGAATCACGGCAAAGCAGACCAAACACTGGCGTGAAGGTTTTATGCTTTTCATTTTTGGGTCACTCCATCTCACTCCCTCTAGATTTTATTCACAGCCAACAAAAACCAAAATGTCTGCACCTCATGGTTGGACCATAGAGATGGGATTAGTAGACATAGTGTTGCCATATTTCCTAAAGACAGAAATACTCTATGCTGAGAATTTTGTAAAATTTTGTTAAAGTCTTTTTTGGTAACTCAACCAGTGAAGTCTCCACACGGCTAATTAGCAGATTTAGCATTGTTAGCTTGGTGCCTAGATGCTAAAACACAAAGCATCTGGTATCAAGTTATAGTATCTAATGGAAAACCCTGAAAATCAAGTCAAACTGAGTCACATCAAAACTGTGAGTTTTTCCAGAATTAAATGTGCTGTAAAGACCAAGGACCCTTAAAAGTGAAATTATAAACTCAATGATGGACTCAAAATAATGTTTCGCTGTTAGCCTGGTAAACTAGCCCCACCCTGCCTGCGAGTGGTCTAGCCTCCATCAATGCCCCAGGGCTAAAAACTGGTGGGCCAATCACAACGCAGAGATGTGCAGGTGAAGTTCTGGATGCAAAGTGGGCGGGGTTTTGGGGGTGTGACGACAAAGCTGCGCGACGCTGGAGAAAACACAACAAGGAAGATGGCAGCAACTATTGAACAGTTCTGGCTTGACTCAGCTTTGGAATCAGTTCTGGAAGGATCAGACTTTGGGTTTTCATTGAAACGTGAGCAGGAAGAGGCTCTACGCTCGTTCATTTTTCAGAAGGTCGTATTCGCCGTTTTACAGACAGACTGTTTGTTTCCACCCCCCCACCAGCTTCCTGTCGCGCTTCCTACGTCACAGTCAGCTGATCTCATTGGTCAGAGCGTTGGCCAATAGGAGCAGACACGGTTTGAAAAACGACGGGTTGATCTCATCAACAATCTTCCTCATTCATCGAGGCCAGACTAGATTACACATTTAATCTCACATTTAGTCTGGTTTATCAGGCTGTTTCAATGTAGTAAAAAATGTGGTTTCTCCTTTGCAAATACAATAAATGTTAAGTAACAATCTAATTATCTAAGCAGCAGTCAGAGATGTTTTGGTGGAGAGAATCTTTAAAACTATTTCATTTGAAGGAATTCTTGCAGGCAGACAGAAGAATGTCCTGATCTGATGAGAGAAATGATCTCCTACTGATATTTCCAGCAGATTCACAATAAATGAACAAGTGTTTGGTTTCTCTGATATGGGAGGCTGTAGAGTCCTCACTGCACTGGATCGCAGAAACACGCCGCTTAGCTTAGGTTGGCTGTTCTGTCTTTAGGAGGAACCAGTTTTAGTCTGAGTGTGTTGATGGGTTTGAATTTCAGTCGCATGTTTAGAGAAAATACTCAGAAACTCCTCAGACACGTAGAATTACAAAGTTCTGTGTCTGTTTTCTACTCTGTGTTTGATGCAGTGTTTTTATTCCTGTTTTTTTTGACCGACTGAATAAAAGTCCGGTTTGGAAAAACAACGAGCTTCTAGTGATTTCATTTTTCGTGGTTGCCATGACGTCGGTGACTCAGAATTTACAGACGTTCCATAAAATATGTAAAAACTGAAAATTTTTATCCTTAATTATTTGATGAAAGTGAAATAAAATAGATATTTCCTCATTTCTGCTGCTTTAAAGAAGGAAAATCCACAGTTTTCCTGTTCTGATGATGGGCTCTCTGAAAGTAAACAGTCAATATGGACACAGATGGTTGCAGCCAAAAAGCTGCTGGATTATCAGCTTTATGTTGAGCTTTTGTCAATAAATGTGCAGTAGTACCTTCCATCCTAATCCCCAGAATGCAGCTGAAGCCAGCAGGTGGTTATTACACTACAAGCCAGCGAACCGATGTCAGCGTCTGGAACAGTGAGAGAATAGACTCATATTTTACTACAACATCACAAAGGATCGTCTTAGACCTGAGCGAACCTTCCAGTTATCAATCATTAGATTATAAATGAATCCCAGGCATCACATCCAGACGTCGATAGACGCGCCGTCAGCCTGCTGGATTTAACAGCAGCTTAACGCTGAGAGGAGGAAAAACAAAACAACAGAATATCTTCTGTCTCCACCAAAGATTTTAAAGATGATTAATTCATTTTTCATGGAACAAAATGACAGAATCATCTTCAGAGGCTCGATCTTAGGAACCCTTTATGCCAATAGGAGAGTTTCTATTGGTTGTCCTAAAGCAGCTTGATGATGTAATCAGCTATTGTCCATATTTGGTAACGCTTTGATCCAGAAACAACAAACATATTCGTACTTTATTCCAAGCAAACTGCATTTCAGTTCCTTATGTAATTTCAGTCAGGTCTGGATTGGCCTCAGAGGTCTGCTGGAACAAAACTTGGTCTTTACCTAATAAATGTTTAGTAGTATACAAGGTTAAAGAGGTTTCCTTTAAGATCATTCACCGCTGTTATCCAGTTAAGTCATTTTTAGTTCAATATAAAAAGGACATTGATACCACTTGTACTTTCTGCAACTTTTACTCAGAATCTGTCTCTCATCTGTTTGGGTCCTGTGAACACACCAGGCGTTTTTGGCAAGGTATCTGTCGCTTCATTCTGGACAATATTTACGATAAATTTGAACTTTATTTTAAAGATGTTTTATTTGGAATCACAAAATATAAAAAAGAACTTTCTGAAAAAATTTTCTTATGCCATCTTTTAATACTGTTGGCCAAGTTTTATATCCAAAAATTAAAGTTATTGTGACTAAACCCTCCTGTATTTCTTTTCTAAAGGAAGCAACTACTTATTTTTCTACATTGTCCTCCTCCAAGAATAAAAAAAGCTGCTAAAATTATAACCTTATGCTCTAAATTTAAAATATTTATATAATCCCTTTATATGTTTCTATTCACTATTACTTTTTTACTTTTATTTAATAACTTTTTATTTTATTTATTTTCTTTAGCTCAAACCCCTGGTGATTGTTCACTGTAAATTGTATTTTGTCTCTGTATTATAATTTTTTTTCTAATAAAGTTTATAATAATAAAAAAAAATGCTCTGATCCAGCCGTAGAAGAGACGCACAGTCAGACTGGCAGGACAGGAAGGGGTTAAAAACACTCTAAATAGGTTTAATCAAACGCCTCAGAATAAATCCATCTTCTTATGTCATTAAATTAACCTTAGAGGCAGTTAGCAGAGGAGTATTAATTAAACCCGCCGAGGAGCTGAGATTTTACCGTAATTATTAAAATAGAAGAGAATAGAAAATCCCTTTATTGTCCCACAAACGGGAAATTCTGCTGTTTACAGCAGCAAAAAGATTCTAGAAAAAAAAAATGGTCACACAAATATGGACCTTAGAAAAATGTCTAAGAATAAGATAATGAAGAAAAAAAACGAAATCTAGATCAGTAATTTTTCTTAAATAAAGTGCATTTGTTCTTGGATTAAAGAGATAAAAGAGACATTTTGCCAAATGAACAAGACATTTAACACTTAAAATAATAAAACATAATTACATTGCCTTCTTTCAAGAGCATATTATCTAATTATCTTAAAATACTCATTCATTACCTGCTGAAATTAAGGGTAAATACACTTAATTTAAGATATTTTCACTTATTTGCAGATCGTTTTTCCAGTGAACAATAAAATACTGAGCTGTAAAGTTTTAACAAAATAAAACTGGAGAATAAATGACCAATACACAGCTATGGACAATGAAAAATAAATGTAAATTTGAAGTTTAAAACGTCTCAGAAACACTTTGTAACAATCATCAGTTTATAGGAGGATTATTTTTCCACATTTCCTCTAAAATTACCAGATGAGTTTGATTTTGCACATAAACCTAGAAATGTATTAAAAGTGTCGAATTTTATTTCTTTAATTCTTGATAGAGCAGGTCTCAAGGGGAAGTCCAGACCAGGAAAAGCCTCACAGACTAATCCACCAAAGGAATGAAGGGATTTAGAAACTAAAGAGGAAATTAAAGTCATGTAAAAATGTGGAATCATTATTTCTGGTTCTGCTGCATCGATTTAAAAACAAACCAAACAATGTTTCCAAATGTTAACGACTGAATGACAAATATCTTTAATTGACATGAGAATATAATTGCTCCTGCAAAGCTGGAAAAAAGCAGCAATCTCATTCCAAGCTGGAATTGCTTTAATGAGCAGGGAGGAAACTTCCAGTCCAAACCTGGAACCTTCTGAGGCTGATGGAGCTCCGCTTGATGCTCCTGACATTTGAATAAAAGAAAATGTAAACTAAAGACCACTGAGGCATTAGCTGACAAACTGAGATGGTTTGAAAATGCTAAAAGATCTCGACCCTCAGAGTGAAACACATCAGAGTCTGAAAGGCTTTAATGGATGCTTCAGCTTTGATAAACGCCTTCAGCGTTACCTGGGCTGCTTCCTGCCACCTTTCAGACCAGAGGCCAGGAACTAATTAACAGCTGCGACTGTGTGACAAAGCTCCCATTCCAGAAACAACCAGATGCAACTGGGGAACCTTCACACCAACATCAACCTTCCATTTCAATTTCTCAATGTCCGGCTAATTCACAACTCCCTGTGTGAGAAAGAATTCAGCCGCTTAGCTTAGCCACCGTCAGCTAAATTCAATCTTAAAAGATGCGATTTATTTCCAAACTGTCCAGTTTTGGTCCCAGAGGGACAAACATGGACGGATTCAGAGGGATTTCCTTCTAAACACGACTGTTAGGGAATCTCTTATTTAGCATTTGGTGCTGTTATGTGTTAAACTCATATAATCACAGACATTGCCTGAGCGCTACCAATCCATGGAAAAAGAAACAGGAAAAATCACTGGAAAAACAGTCATGAATGTCAGAAGTTTCCACTTTCAGCTCAAAGAGCTGGTTTCTCTGCTAATCCTTTCTAGTTTTTCTCCATCCAGGTTCTGCCTCTAATCTGCACCAAGCGGCTAAGGTGACCTCAACCCCCCCCCAACTTATTCATTTCTAATCCTGGGTCTGATGTCTGGATGTGGCGACGCCAGTTTCAGTACGGAGCCTTGACCTCCCAGGCAGTGTTAGGGAGGCAATGTTTATATCTACCTTCATGTTATCTACGTTCTAATCGACACCAAAAGCACATTAACGTCTTTAGATTGACTTTTTGTACTTTTAACACGTTTTAAACAGGAACTGTATTTTAGCTCTTAAAAGAATGTAGTTAGTGATCTGACTTTTATTTTAGTTGTTAATAAATCTACTAGAAGACAGCAAAGAGGAACCTGAACAGCTACACCTGATCAGCTTCCTTTCATTAAAGGAACAAAGTTTTACGCAGAAAAGATTTATGGTCAAAGAAAGCTGGATGCTCCAAGCTTCCTTCTTGATACGATGTTTGATCCTTTTTTAGCCTAATTAGAACCTCAGCAGTGGGCGTAACGACCTGACAGACATGGCGCCACCTACTGGCAGTACCTCTGAACTACCAGAAATCCTGATGGCGGCCATTGATGCGGCTACTAAACAGCTTCAGACTGAGCTGGAATGCCTCACGGAAAAAATCAACATCTGGGAGGAAAGAGCTTAGAAACATGGCTAACATCAGATAAAACTAGATTTTAAAAATTTTAAATTTTTTAAAACAAACCCCCGGGGTTTTGGCCCGGGGAAAAAAAGGGGTTTTTTTTTTTAAAAAAACCCGGGGTTTTTTTTAAAAATTTTTTTTAGGTTTTAAAAACTTTAAAAGGGGGGGGAAAAAAAAACCCCTTTTGGGGAAAAAAATTTTAAAAAGGGGAAAACCCCGGGAAAAAAAAAAAAAAGGGGTTTTTTTTTAAAACCCAAAAAAAGGGGGTTTTCCCTTTTCACTTTTTTTTCCCCCAAATTTTCCCCTTTTTTTTCCCCCCCCCCTTTTTAAAAAACCCCCCCTTTTTAACCCCCCCTTTTTTTTAAAAATTTTTTTCTTTGGGGGGAAAAGGGGGCCCCCCCTTTTTGGGGGGGGGTTTTTTTTTTTTCTTTTTAAGGGTTTTTTCCCAAAAAAAAAACCCCAAAAAATTCTTTTTTTTTTGGGGTTTAAAAATTTTTTTTTTTTTTAAAAAAAAAAAAATTTTTTTTTTTTTTTAAAAATTTTAATTTTTTTTCCCCCGGGGGGGGAAAATTTTCCCCAAAAAAAAAAAAAAAATTTTTTGAAAAGTTTTTTTAAAAGGGGAAAATTTTAAAAAGGGGGGGGAAAAAAAATTTTTTTTTTTTTAACTGGGGCCCAAAATTTTCCCCCGGGGGTTTTTAAAAAAGGGGGGGGCCCCCCAAAAAACCCCAAAAAAAGGGCCGGGGCCCCAAAAATCCCCAAAAGGGAAAAAGGGGGGGGGGAAAAAAAAAAAAAAAAAAAGGGGGAAAGGGTTTTAAAAAAAAAAAAAAATTTTTTTTCCCAAAAAAAAGGGGGGGGGGGGTTTTTTTTTTTTTTTTTTTTAAAAAAAAATTAAAAATTTTTTTCCCCCCCGCCCCCCCCGGGGGGGGTTTTTTTTTTCCCGCCGGGTTTAAGAAAATAAATTTTTTAAATTTTAAAAACCCCCAAAAAAATTTTTTTTTTAAGGTTTTTTTTAAAAAATTTTTTTTTTAAAAAAAAAAAAATTTTTTTTAAAATTTTTTTTTAAAAAAATTTTTTTTAAATTTTTTTTTTTTGGGGGGGAAAAAAAAATTTTTTTTTTAAAAAAAAAAATTTTTAATTTTTGGGGGTTTTTTTTTTTTGGGGTTTTGGGGAAGGGGGATGGGGTTTTTTGGGGGGGGGTTTTTTATGGGAAAGGTTTTTGGGGGGGGGGGGGGGGGATGAGGGGGGGGTTTTTTTGCTGGTTTTTTTTTTTGGGGGGGCTGATCTGATGAGGGATGGGGAAAAAAGGGGTTTTTTTTTTTTTTTTTGGGTTTTTGGGTTTTTTGGGGGGCTGTTTTTTGGGGGGTTTAAAGGGGTTTTGGGGTTTTTGATGAGGGGGGTTTGGGGGGCTGGTCGGTTTTTTAAAAAAATTTTTTTTGGGGGGATTTTTTTTAAAAATTTTTTTGGGGGGGGGGTTTTTTTTTTTGAGGGTTTTTGATGGTTTTTGGGTTTATGAGCTCTGTTTTTTGGGGGGGGTTTTTTTTGGTTTTGGGTTTTGATTTTTTTGGGGGGGGGGGGGGAAGGGGGGGGGTTTTTTGGGGGGGGGGTTTTTTTTTGGGGGGGTTTTTTTTGGGGGGGGGGGGGGTTTTTTTTTTTTAAAAAGGTTTGAAATTTTTTTGGGGGGGGTTTTTGGGTTTATGAAAGGGGGTTTTTTTTGTTTGATGGTTTGGGGGGGAAGGGGGGGTTTTTTTTTTTGGGTTTGGGGGGGGGGTTGTTTTTTAAAAAACCCCTTTTTTTTTTTTTTTTTTTTAGGGGGGAGGGATGGGTTTTTTTTTTTGGGGGTTTTTTTTTTTTGGGGGGGAGGTTTTTTTTTTTTGGGGTTTTTTTTGGGGGGGCCCGGTTTTTGAATTTTTTTTTGGGGGGTTTGGGGGGTTTTGGGGGGTTTGGGTTTTTGATTTTTGGGGGGGTTTTTTTTTTAAAATTTGGGGTTTGGGTTTTTTTATGAATTTTTCCCGGTTTTGGGGGGGTTTTGGGGGGGGTTTTTTTTGGGGGGGGGGGTTTTTTTTTTTTGGGTTTTTTTTGGGGGGGGGGGTTTTTTTGGGGGGTTTTTTTGGGTTTTGGGTTTGGGGGTTTTTGGCTGGTTGGGGGGGGTTTTTTTTTTTTTTGGGGTTTTGGGTTTATGAAATTTTTGGGGGGGGTTTTTTATTTTGGGGGGTTTTTTTTTTTCCGGGGGGGGTTTGGGTTTTTGGGGGGTTTTTCTTTTTTTTTTTTTTTTTTTTTTTTGAGGGGTTTTGGGTTTTGCTTTTTTGGTTGTTTTTTTTTTTGGTTTGGGGGGGTTTTGGGGGGGGGGGGGGGGTTTTTTTTTTTAATTTTTTTGATGGGTTTTTGGGGGGGAAAGGGGTTTTTTTTTTTGGGGTTTTTTTGGGGGGGGATTTTTTTTGGGGGGAAAAATTTTTTTTTTTTTGGTTTTTTGGGGGGGGGGGGTTGGGTTTTTTGGGGTTTTTTGGGGAAATTTTTTTTGGTTTTTGGGGGGGTTTGGTTTTTTTCCCCCGTTTGGGGTTTTTTTTTTTGCTGGTTTGAGGTTTGGTTGGGGGTTTTTTTTTTGGGGGGGGGGGGTTTTTTTGGGGTTGATTTTTTGGGGGCTGTTTAAAGGGATGGGTTTTAAAATATGGGGGGTTTTTTTTTGTTGGGGGGTTTTGGGGGGGTTTGGGGGGTTTTTTTTTTCCGGGGGTTTTTTTTTTTTTTTGATGGGTTTTTTTTTTAAAAGGGGGGTTTTGGGTTTTTTGGCCCCCTTTTTTTTGGGGGGGGGGTTTTTTTGGTTTTTTGGGGGTTTTTTAAAGGGTTTTTTGGGTTTTTAAAAAAGGGGGGGGGGGGGAAATTTTGGGGGGTTTTTTTTATGTTTCCCCGGTTGGGGGGGGCTGTTTTGGGTGAGGGGGGTTTTTTTTTTGGGGGGGTTTTGGGATGAATTTTTTTTTTTTTTGGGGGTTTTTTTTTGGGGGGGCTGGGTTTTTTTTTTGGGGGAAAATTTTTTTCTGAGGGTTTTTGGGGGTTTTAAATTTTTTTGGGGGGGGGTTTTTTTTTGAGGGGAAAGGGGGGTTTTTTTTTGTTGGGGGGGGAAATTTCCGGGTTTTTTTGGGGGGGGTTTTGGGGGTTTTTGGGTTTTTGGGGGGTTTTTTTTGATTGGGGGGGTTTAACCCGGTTTTTGGGGGTTTTTTTTTTTTTTCTGGTGTTTTTGGGGTTTTGGGGGGTTTGGGGGTTTTTGGGGGGTTGTGGGAAGGGGGGAAAAAGTGGTTGGGGTTTTGGGGGGTTTTGGGTTTGGGGTTTTTTTGGGGGGGGGGGGAAAGGGAAAGTTGGGGAAAATTTTTTGGGGTTTTGGGGGGGTTTTTTTAAAAAAAGGGGGGGTTTTTTTTTTTTTTTTTGGTTTTTGGGGGGCTGGTTTAAAATTTTTTTTTTGGGGGGGTTTTTTTTTGGGGGGTTTAGGTTTTTTTTAAATTTTGGGGCTGTTGGTTTTTGGGGGGGGGTTTTTATTTTTTTGGGGGGGGGGGGGGGGAAATTTTTTGTGGGGGTTTTTTTTTTGGTTTTGGGGTTTTTCTGGGGGGTTTTTTTTAGGGGGCAAAGGGGGTTTTGGGGGCCCCGGTTTGGGGGGGGTTCTGAAGGGGGTTTTTTGGGGCTGTTGGGGGTTTTTTTTTATGAGGGTTTTTTGGTTTAAAGGGGGGTTTTAAAGGGGGGGGGTTTTTTTTTGGGGGGGGTTTTTTTGGGGGGGGGTCTGGGGGTTTTTTTTTTTTGGGGGGGGGTTTTTTTTTTTTGGTTTTGGGTTTTGGGGGTTGGGGGGGGGTTTTTTTTCGGGTTTTTGGGGGGTTTTTTTTTTGGGTTTTTTTTTTTTTAAAAAATTTTTTTTAAAAATTTTTTTTGGTTGGGGTTTTGGGGGGGGAAAAGGAAATTTTTCCTTTGGTTGGGGGGGGTTTTTAAAAGGGTTTTGATTTGGGGCTTTTTTGGTTATGGGGTTTTTTTTGGGGTTTTTTTTTGGTTTTTTTTTTTGGCTTTTTTTGGGGGGATTTTTTGAGGGTTTTTTTTGATTGGGTTTTTTGTGAATTTTTTTTTGGGGGGGGGGGAAAAGGGGTTTTTTGGGGGGGTTTTTTAAAAAAAAGGGGGGGGTTTTTTAAAAAAAAATTTTTTTATTCCCTTGGTTTTTTGGGGGGGGCCCCCCCCCCCGGGGCCCCCCCCCCCCCCCCCCCTTTTTTTTTTTTTTTGGGTTTTTTTTGTTTGGGGGGGCCCCCGGGTTTTTGGGGGAAAAAATTGGGGGGTTGGGGTGGGTTTTTTTTGGGGGGGTTTTGGGGGGGTATGTGGGGGTTTTTTTTGGGGGGGGCCGGTTTTTTAGGGGGATTTTTCGGTTTTAAAAAAGGGGGTTTTTTTTTTTTTGGGGGGGGGTTTTTTAAAAAGGGGGGGGTTTTTTTGGGCCGGGGGGGGGGGTTTTTTGGGGGGTTTTTTTTTTTTGATGGCCCTTCCGGGGGGGTTTTTTAAACAAAAAAAGGGGGGGGGGCCCCCCCCTTTTTTTTTTTTTTAAAAATTTTTTTTCCCGGGGGCCCCGGGGTTTTTTGTTGGTTTTTGGGGTTTTTTTTCCCCCGGCCTTTTTTTTTGGGGGAAAATTTTTTTGGGGGGGGGGGGTTTTTTTAAAAGGGGGGAAAAAATTCGGGGGGGGGGGAAAAAAAAAAAAATTTTTTTTTTAATTTTCCCCTTTTTAATTTTTTTTGGGTTTTTTTTTTTCTAATTTTTTCCCCGTTTTTTTTTAATTTTTTTGAAAATTTTTTAAAAAAAATTTTTAAAAAAATTTTTAAAAAAATTTTTGGTTTGGGTTCCGATTTTTTTTTTTAAAAAAAAAATTTTTTTAAAAATTTTTCCCCCCCCAAAATTTTTCCGTTTTAAAATTTTTGGTTTTTTCCCTTTTTGGGAAATTGGGAAAGGTATGGGGAAAAAAAACCCCCCCAAAAGGGGTTTAAATTTTTAAATTTTTTTTTTTTTTTTTAAAGGGCCCTTTTTTTTAAAATTTTTGGGGGAAAAGGGGTTTTTTTTTAAAAAAAATTTTTTGGGGGGTTTATTTGGGGGGGGGAAAAAATTTTTTTTCCCTTTTGGGGGGGGTTAAAAGGGGGTTTGGGGGGGTTCCCCAACCCCCCAAAAGGGGGGGGGGGGCCCCTTTTTTTTTTTTAAAAGGAAGGGGGGGGGATCCCCGGGGGCCCCCCAAAAAAAAACCCCCCCAATTTTTGGGTTTTGGGGGGGGGCCCCGGGAAAAGTTCCAAAATTTTTATTTGGGTTTTTTCCGGGGGTTTGGTTTTTGGGGGAGGGGGAAAAAAATTTTTGTTTTTTTTGGGGGGGTTTTTTAAAAAAAAATTTTTTGGCGGGGGGTTTTTTTTTTTAAATTAAGGCTTGTTTAAAAGGGGGAAAAAAAAAAAAATTTGGGTTTGGGGGAAAAATTTTTTTTTTTTTTGGGTCCCAAAATTTTGTCGTTTTTTTTTAAAAAATTTTTTTTTTAAAAAAAAATTAAAAAAAAAAAAGGGGGGTTTTTTTTTGCGGGGCCCCCCCCTTTTTTTTTTTTTTTTCCGGGAAAAAAAATTTTTTTTTTTTTGGGGGGGGGGGGGCCCCCTTAAGGCCCTTTTTTAAAGGGTTTTTTTATTTCGTTAAGGTTTAAAAAAAAAACCCCCCCCCTTTTTAAATTTGGGGGTTTTTTCCCCCCCCCCGGGGCCCCCCGGGGTTTGGAAAAAGGCCCCCAAAAAAAAAAAAATTAAATTTTTAAAATTTTTTTTTTTTTGGGGGACCAAACCCCCCCCCCCCCCCCGGGGTTTTTTGGGGGAAAAAAAAAATTCCCCCCCTTTTTCCCCCCTTTTTCCCCCCCCCCAAAAAGGGGTTTCCCCCCCCCCCCCCTTAAACCCCCCCGGGGGGGCCCCCCTTTTTTTCCGGGACCCTTTCCCCCCGGGGGTTAAAGGGGGGGTTTTTTTTTTTGGGGAAAAAAGGGGGGGGGTTTTTTGGGGGTTTCCCCAAAAAATTTTTTTTTTTCCCCAAAAAAATTAAAATTTTTGGGTTTTTTTTTTTAAATTTTTTGGGGGGGAAGGGGGGGTTTTTTTTTGGGGGGGGAAAAAAAAAAAAAATTTTTTTTCAAAAAAACCGAAAACCCAAAATTTTAAAAAAGAAGGAAATTTTTTTCCCCCCTAAAAGGGTTTTTTTCCCAAAGGGGGGTTTTTTGTTTGAAACCCCCTTGCCGGGGGGGCCCCCGGGGCCCCCCCTTTTGGGGGGAAAAAAAAATTTTTTTTTTTTGGGGGGGTTTTTTTTAAGGGGGGAAAAATTTTTTTTTGGGGGTTTTTTAGGGTTTTTAAAAACCCCCCTTGGCTTGGGGTTTTTAAAAATGGGGGGGGGTTTTTTGGGGGGGGGCTGGTTTTTAAATTTTTAAAAAAAAAAAGGGGGGGGGGGGGGGGGCCGGGGGGGTTTGGTTTGGGGGTTTTTCCCGGGGTTTTTCTGTTTTCCCCCGGGGGAAAAAATTTTGGGGGGGGTTTATTAAAAAACCCGAAGGGGGGGTTTTGGGTTTTTCCCCGGGGGGGGGGGGGGAAAGGGGGAAAAACCCCAAAAAAACCCCCCCCGAAAAAACCCCCCCCGGGGGGGGGGAAGGAATCCCACGAGGGGGAAAAACCCCCCCTTTTTTTTTTTTTGGGGGGGGTTTTTTTTTGTTTTTTTGGCCCTTTTTTAAAAAAATTTTTTTTTCCTTTTGGAAGGGGAATTTTTTTAAAAGGGGGGTTTTAAAAAAAAGGGGGAAAAAAAAAATTTTAGGGGGCCCCCCGGGGAAAAAGGGGGGCCCCCCAAAAAAAAAAAACCCCCCCCCCCGGAAAAAACCCCGGGGGGGTTTTTAAAAAAAAAAACAAAAAAATTTTTTTCCCCGGGCCCCTTTCCCCCCAAAATTTTGGGGGAAAAAAAAAAAGGGTTTTGGGGGGTTTTTTTTTTTTTTTCAAATTAAGGGAAAAGGGGATTTTTTTAAAAAAAAAAAAAAACCCGGTTTTAAAGGAAAATTAAAAAATTTTTTTTCCCCTTTAAAAAAATTTTTTTTTTTGATTTTTCCCCCCCCCCCTTTTTTTCCCCTTTTTTTCCCCTTTTTTTTTTAAAAAAAAACCCAAAAAAAAATTTTTTTTTTTTTTTGGGAAATTTTCCCCCCCCGTTTTTCCCCCCCTTAAAAAAACCTTTTTCCATTTTTTTTTAAAATTTTGGGGGCCCTTTTAATTCCCTTTTGGTTTTTTCCCCCCCAAAAATTTTTTTTTTTGGGGGAAAAAAAAAACCCCCCAAAAAAAAAAACCCCCTTTTTTTTTTAAAAAAAAAGGGAAAAGGGGTTTTTTTGGGGGGTTTTTTTTTTTTTGGGGGTTTGGGGGCCAAAATTTTTTTTGGGGAAAAAAGGGGGGGGTTTTTTTTTTTTTTTTTTAAAAAAAAGAAAAATTTTTTTTAAAAAGGGGGGGTTTTTCCCCTTTTTTTAAAAAAAATGGGTTTTTAAAGTTTATTTTTTTTTAAAAATTTTGGGAAATTTTTTGTTTTTTTTTTTTTTTTAAAAAAAATCCTGGGAACCGGGGAAAAAAATTTTGGGGTTTTTTGGTTTGGGAGGGTTTTTAAATTAAAAAAACCCCCCCCCCCCCAAATTTTTCCCCCCCAAAAAAAAACCCGGGCCCCAAAAAAAAAATTTTGGGGGCCCCCCCTTTTTTTTTTTTTTAAAAGGGGGGGAAAAAAAAAAATTTCCTTTTTCCCCCCCAAAAGGAAAAAAAAAAAAAGGGGGGGGGTTTTTTTTTTTTTTTTGGGGGAAAAATTTTTTTTTTGGGGGGTTTTTTTTAAAAAGGGGGGGGGGGATAATTTTCCCCAAAAAGGGGTTAAAAAAAACCCCAAAAAAAAATTTAAAAAAAATTTTTCCCGGGAAGGAAAAGGGGTTTCCCAAAAAGGGGAAAAATTTTTTTTCCCCCAATTTTTTTTAAAAAAAGGGGGCCCCCCCCGGGGGGGAAAATTTTTTTTTTTCCCCCCCAGGGGAAAAAAAATTTTTTTGGGTTTTTTTTAAAAAAATTTATTTAAAAAGGGGGGAAAAAATTTTTTTTTTTAAAAATTTAAAAAAACCCGGGGGTTTTTTTTTTTTTAAAAAAACCCCCCAAAAACCCCTTTTTTTTGGGGGGGCCCCTTTTTGGGTTTTTTTTTGCAAAAAAAAAATTTTTTTTTTTTTTTTTAAAATTTTTTTTCCCCTTTTTTTTTTTCCCCCCCAAAAAAAAATTAAATTTTTCCCCCCTTTTAATTTTTTTTAAAAAAATTTTTTTTTTTAAAAAAGGGTTTTTTTTTTTTGGGGTTTTAAAAAAGGGGGGGGGGGTTTTTTTTCCCAAAATTTTAAAAATTGGAAAAAAAAAAAAGGGGGGGGGTTTTTTCCCCTTTTTGGTTTAAAATTTTAAAAACCCCCTTTTTTAAAAATGGGAAAAACCCCCCCCCCCCAAAATTTTTTCCTTGGGGTTTAACCCCTTTTAAAAATTTTTTCTTTTTTTTCCCCTTTTTCAAAAAAAAGGGTTTTTTGGGAAAAATTCCCGGTTTTGGGGCCCCCCGGGGGGGCCGGGGGCCCCCCCCCCCTTTTTGGGGGGGTTTTAAAACCCAAATTTTTAAAATTTTTTTAAAAGGGGGGGGGGGGGCCGGGGGTTTTTTGGGGTTTTTTTTTGGGGGGGGGGCCCCAAAAAAGGTTTTTTGGGGCCCCCCCCTTCCTTTAAAAAACCCCCCCGGGGGCCCCCCCCAAAAAAACCCCGGGCCAAAAAAGGGAAAAAAAAAATTTTTTTTGGTTTTCCCCAAAAGTTTTCCCCCCGGGGGGGGGTTTTTTGGGGGAAAAGGGGGGGTTTTTCCCCTTTTTTTTTTTAAAAAAAAAAACGCCCTTTTTTTTCCCTTTTTTTTTTTTTTTTAAAAGGGGTTTTTTTTTTTCCCCAAAAAAAAAATTTTTTTCCCCCCTTTCCCGGGGGGGGTTTTGGTTTTTTTTTTTTAAAAGGGCCCCCGGGGGGTTTTTAAAAACCCTTTTTTCCCAAAAAGGGGCCCAAAAAAAAAATTTTTTTTTTCCCCCAAAAAAAAAAAAACCCCTTTTTTTTTTTAACCCTTTTAAAAAAAGGGGGGGGGGTTTTTTTTTTAAAAAACCCCCCCTTTTAAAAAAAAAATTTTTTTTTAAAAAAAAAAAAAAATTTAAGTTTTTTCCCCCAAAAAAAAAAAAATTTTTTTTAAACCCCCCAAATTTTAAAAAAACCCCCCTTTATAAAAACCCCCCAAAATTTTGGGAAAAAAAAAACCCTTTTTTTAAAAGGGGAAAATTTTCCCAAAAAAAAAAAAAAATTAAAAAAAAAATAATTTTTAAAAAAAAGGGGGTTTTTTTCCCCCCTTTTTTTTTCAAAAAAAGGGCCCAAAAAGGGTTTTTAAAAAAAAAAGGGGGGTTTTGGGGGGAAAAATTTGGGAAAAAAAACCAACCCTTTTTTTTTAAACCCCCCCTTTTTTTTCCCCCCCCCAAAAAAAAATTTTTCCCCCGGGGGGAAAAAAAGGGTTTTAAAAAAATTAATTTTGGAAAAAAAATTCCCAAAAAAACCCCAAAAAAAAAAAAAAAATTTTAAAAAAAAAAAAAACCCGGGGGGGAAAGGGGGGAAAAAAAAAAAAGAAAGGGGGAAAAAAGGGGGGAAAAAAAAAGGGGAAAAAAAAAAAAAAAAAAAAAAAGGGGAAAAAAAAAAAAAGGGAAAACCCCAAAAGGGGAAAAAAAAAATTTTTTAAAAAGGGGGGGGTTTTTTTTTTAAAAAAAAAATTTTTTTTTTAAAAATTTTGGTTTTAAATTAAAAAGGGAAAAAAAAAAGGTTCCAAAAAAAATTTTTTTAAAAAAAAAAAGGGGGAAAAAAAAAAGGGGGCCAAAATTTTTAAAAAATTTTGGGGGTTTTTTTTTAAAAAAAAAAAAAAATTTTTTAAAACCCCCCCAATTTTTTTTTTTTTAAAAAACAAAACCCAAAAAATAAAAATTTTTAAAAAAAAAAAAAAAATTTTTAAAAAAAAAAAGGGGGTTTTTTTTAAAAAAACCCCCCAAGGAAAAAAAGGGGGGGGAAAAAATTTTCCCCCGGGGGAAAGAAAGAAAAACCAACCTTAAACGTCTCACCTGTTCAGCCAGGCCAACAATTCCCCCTAACGACTCCCCTTTCAGAGACATAGACCAGTATCTGTCACATTGACAGGAAGTTCAGGAGGCAGAGGTGAGTTTTGTGGATTTAATCAGGTAGTCCACGGCAACAGAGATACAATAATACCAAGAACCAAAATACAGATAACCAAACATCAGGGAACCAGAGATAAGGAAGCAACTAAACGACAAACCAGCACTGAGTGACTGCAGAAGTGGTGTATATATGGGGAGACTGAACCAGGACAGGTAATCAGCAGATTGGGAGCAGGTGTGGGTGAGACCAACTAGAAGGACGCCACAGGGAAAGGAAACAAGCACAAGGGGGCGACAGAGAGTAACTAAAGGACTCAGCACAGGTGTTACAGGCTAACAAAGAACCCAAAGGATTCCCCATTGCTAAGGGGCGGAGCCGTTCTTCTGGATCCATCTGAACGTTTTCAAGACAAGTTTTTAGGCAACATTATAAAGCTTCAAACTCAACTCTGATTCTGACATTAGGAATTGAAAAAGCTTCCTGGATGAGAAGCGAAGCGTCTTCAAACTTGGAAACAAAGTCCAGTGGATTATTTTTAACTTGTTTGGAGCAGCCGACTCTGTCCACCCAGAAGTAGATCCAGCTTTTTAGGAATTCCACAGACATACAGCACCGTGCAAAAGTATTCAACCCCCTTAAACATTTCCACCGTTTGCCACATTTCAGGATTCTAACATAAAGATAAAAACTTTAACAACAAATTGGAAACAATCATAAAGTGGAAAAACATTTATTGGATCTTTTAAACCTTTGTAATAAATAAAACTGTGCATGAAACCAGTGGAGATCATCTCCATCCAGATGCTTCCTCACATGATGGAACATCTCCAGGTGTAGATCCTCCTGCTGCTGCAGGTGAAGACCACTCAACCAATCATATAGAAGGAAAATTAAAAGCTGCCGCCCCAGAAAACGTTACGTCCTGAACAGGAAATGTCAAACAGTGAATCCAGGAACAGAACATTTCTAAATCTCCTTCAGATCTCCAAGAGAGAGCTGAACTTTCCTTGAACTCCTCTGCTGAATCTGTGGCGTCTGACCTTCATGCCAGGTCAGCTGAGTTTCTGCTTCATGTCTTCAGTAGTGAAGGGAAGCAGTGATGAATAATCTCCTTCTAGAAATGTCTTCTGCAGGCGGCTGCAGACACTCAGGCTCCTCCTTCTGTGGCAGAAAAGATGTTCCAGAGATAAAGCGAGAATAGAAATAGACCCGCCTCTTCTTGGCAAGAACACCTTTGCTGAAGGATTGACTTCATTTTGCTGACATGAAACAAGGAGCCAGGAGAGCATCCCACTTATTCAACATTACTCCTTCACTGGCAGCCTCATTATCCTCTTTAAAGAAGCTGCAGAAATGCTCCACAGCATGAAGAAGGCCGCTCAGTCAGACACAGCAGAATAGCTGCAGTCAAACCTGCCATGTGGAGCCATCAGGATTTGCTTTAACCGTCAATATTTCAACAAGTATGCAGCGGGATCTCACTGCACGCATGATGTTTTATCCAGCGGCTGGAGGATGGCTGCGCTCTCAATACGGTCGGATTTTCTCCCAGTGCAAAGAAAATGTTTTTTTCTTAATAAATGTGAGGTAATCCAGCGAGCTGCTCTCCTGCTTGAAGCTACAGAACAGAGCAGATAAACAACCAGAGCGTCGAAGCGGCAAAGCAACTGGACCAGTTTGATCCAGAGTTTTGACGCTCATGACGCTTTCGGTTTGAACGCAGCATGAGACTCAGAGAAGCTTCTCTGGTAGAGCTGCAGATACCAACAGCTCAGGTGGAGATCCAGTCCACAAATTGGGCCTTAGGAAGACATGTTGAAGAAAGCTTCCCTTAAGGAAACCCAGCAGAAATGTAGCAGGTCAGAGTTAATGGGAAGATGAATGGAGGTAAAACCTGCTGCAGGCTCCATGTTCATCAGTTCCAGTGGAACCAGTCCAGAGTTTAAAATCTGTGGCTAGGGCTCTAAAATGATCGCTCTCCCTTCAGTCTGAGTTTAAATGATTATGCATAAATCATGAAGAGAATAATTGGTCTCTGGGATGGCAGGGCTGGAAGATCACACCCCAGCAGACATGCAGCTCTACCAGCCGACAATTATGGCAAATAATTGGACAACAGACGCTACTCTGCCCTTTCAGTCCCACAGAGACACAATTCAGTGTTCAATAAATGACCAAGAAGAGAAGAAAACCCAGAAAAAGGATTGTCTTTACCAACTAAAACATGTTTGGCTCCTTTGTTGTTCAGGGAAGCTTTAGATACGCTGCTATTTATGCAGAGCAAGACCAGCGAGACCACAAGCAGAGCGCCGTGTGACCCACATTCTGCAGACTTGAAAGTACTGCTGGTTGCCAAGTTTAGCAGAGGGCAGAAGTACAACGGAGGGCAAAGTGCTTTCATCAGGCGGCTCGCCCTGAGAGGGCAACTATTAAACCACAAAGCACCTAAATGTTTGATGAAGGTCAGAAATCCAGCTTCTGTTTCCTGATTGATGTTTCAATCATCTTTGGTCTAAAGGTTCGTTTTAAGAAGCTAGAAAAACACAAACAGATGTTCTATGAAAACATCTGGTTCTGTTTTCTGTTCATCATGATGGGAAAGAGGAAACTAACCACTGGTTGATAGAGAAGAAGAAAACAATAAAACTACCAGAAGGAATTTGGTTGCAAAGGGACAGATGATGTGATTAAAATGATTATTAATTATATTTAAAGACATCTTAGATTCTCTGTCATATTGACTGAAGCCCCATTTTATTTATATCTTTAGCAAAAACTTTTCCTTCCATGTGATGCTTTTTATTTGCAAAAACAAAGTTGGTTCTTTCTGAACTGGGCAATTAAATGCATTTGCAATATAGTCGCAATTTAACAAAACGCAATTTTCAAATCGCAGAGGCAATCAATGTTGGTGGGATTACATTAAAAAGAGGAGCTAAATTTATCCCTGCAGCCCTTTTTTGGCGGTAATGTGCTTAAAGTGGGTTTGAAACCACGCAGACCGGAAGAGAGAGCTGCAGCTAGCACGCAGATTCACGCACTGAAGCAGAATCGATCATTTCTTGACAAGACGTTACAGTAAAGTCCTGCAACAAAGGACTCTGCATAAGCAAGCTTTCCAGGCCATGAAAAAAACTGTAGTGAAACATTTACATGATTATTGTTAATGCAAAGGAAAATCCAAATAAAATCACAATTTATTGGTTTTAAATAATCACAATTTTCATTTTTGGCTAAATGGTTCAGCCCTGGTTCTGTTTCATTTTTCCAAAGAGTTAGGTGGACTCTTCCCGTTGAAAAATAGACTTTAAACTACCTGAACGGCCGTATATCCCTTTAGTCACATATAAAAAAACAATATAAGGTCAGATCATCTTCTAAAAACAGCGATGCTCATCTGACAGAACAGCGTCACTCCCTGTAACAGAAAAAGATGGCCGCCTCAGTGGCTCTGAGCTTCAGTCACGCTGAAAAGTCCCGTTTTCTGACTTTTATTAAGGTCAGACGTTCTAAAACATTTAATAATTGGTTTAAAGTTCTGTTTCTGTCTTCTGTTGGATTCAGAAAATGTAGATTTGCAAATAAATAGAAATTGAGTCTCCACAGGAAAGAGATTCAAGCAGCTTCTGCAGGAGCGGAAGGAAAAGCCCAACTTCAAGCTTCCCTCCTCCGAATCCCCTCCTGCAGCCGTCTTTTATTAACAGAACATGACGCATGGTTACAAACAGAGTATTGTTCTGACAAAACAATTGATCAGTTGATGAAGACAGAATGCTCCATCAGAATGACCAGGCAGGACGGTCTCCTGACTGGATCATGAGACAGGAGTGAAGCGTCCCCTTGGACAAATGTTTCATAAGCACACATTAATTTTATAATCATCATTGAATAAACCTAACATCTCCTTTGCCCTGAGACGCAGCTTCTGTCTGCAGATGTTATTCACTGATGAACTCTGTCGTGTTTTATGATCTTTATGATCATTCTGCAGACTTCATCATGTGCTTCATCATGCGATCAAAGTATAATTCCTCGAACTGTAAAACAGCAAACAGGCTGAAGCAGCCATTAAAGTGAGCAGGTGGGCTTCATGCTTCCCTCGGTTCACCGCTGCCTGATTCCTCCTGTTTTTCTGGAGGAATGAGTTTTTCCAGAAGCAGCTTGGAGCGAGAAAACAGACACTGGTTCAGTCTGTGGATGGAACCAATCAGCATCTTGGATGGAAAAATGAGCTCAGTTAAAGGAATGTGAACATCTGAAGAGAGATCAGGTTTTAGACTCTAAGGCTCCAATATCTCCTGTTCTTTATTCCAGCCATGTGATGCGTTCACTGACGCAGATAGAGGGACGCTCCTTCATCTCACTGTTACTCCTTCCCTGCTAAAGAACCGAGACGATTTAGATCCAAGAAATTAAGATTCACGCTTCTGTTGTTTGAGATTAACCGTTATTATGTTGGTGTTTTGCATTTTAACATCTCAGCTTTGGGACGAGATGAGCTCATAATCTCTGCCAGTCTATTGGTTACATTTCTCTTCTATGGCTGAGGAATCTATTGGTGCCTTAAATTGTTAAGAGCTGTTAATGCTGCTATAGGCTTAGACTGCTGGAGGACAGAGGGACCCCTTTTTCATCATTCTGCTTCATTCTATCTCTATTCTCCAACTCTGCAGAATCTGTTAGTTCAATCTCTAACGTTCTGCTCTCTCTGCTTTTTCTCATAGTAGCTTCATCTGGTCTGTTCCTGTTTGGCTGTGACTCCATCCTGGAGAGAAATATCAGCTGTGCTGCTGCCATCAACACCTTTGTTTCTGTATATATTATTAATAATAAGCGACTGCTGAACATCTGCAGAGAGATTGCTTTTAGGCTCTAAGGCTCCAATATTTCTCGTTCTTCTTTATCCAATCCTGACAGGGAATCACCTGAAAAGCCGCTGCGATCACTGAGGTGTTGGCCTCCCAAACAACACTTGATTTCTCTCCCAGAAGCCGGAGCTGCCGGCACCCAGGAGGAATTATTTACACTCACAGATTCACAGTTGTGATGCAAACACAGTGAGGTGACTGCAAGCAAACAGCGGTCAGCATTCATTGGCTCAGCTGAATAAAGCAGCAGAATCATCATCCCGCTGCTCCTGTCTCCTCTTTCTGCTCCACTTCATCCACAAATAGTCGACTGTCTTTATTGTGGCTTTTATATCTGCTTCTGATTTCTGTCTCTTAATGGTTTTATTTCCACTCGCTAATGAATAAATACGTCGTTCTATTGTGAGGCTTGTTTCAATAAGAATCCGTCTGTAATAACAGTAAATGTGATTATACGGCTGGAATACGTCTTTAATAGCATTTAATCTTTGCTACAAACTGAATTCCTGGTTGATGGTTGAATAAAAGCTTTCTGAGAACATTTGACATTAGAAAATGGAAATAATGAACAATCATTTACAGCTGAATGTCTCTTTGCTTACAAATTAAATGTTTTCTAACCATTTCACTGACAGAGAAGAAAAATGTCATTTTTTCCATCTGTGGTCTTTTTGATTTTAACAATAAGCTAATTTCTTTTCTCTTTTTAATTTCTCTTTTTTCCTTTTTATTCAGAAAATAAACGGTTGTTTCATTTAGCATCAAATCCTGTTTTAGCTTGGACATAAACAGATGTTTCAATGAACAAAGTACAAATACTTCATTACTTTACTTCAGTAGTAATGTTGGCTATCTATACTTTACTGCAGTAATTATTCTTTAGGCTACTTTTTACTTTCTACTCCTTACATTTTAAAAGTAGACTTTTTTTTTTAAAGCTTATTTTCATTCTGGCCTGTTGGTGTTTAAAAAAAAATAAAAACCATCAAAATTATTAGATTCATCCAGACAATTAATATCTTTGTGGTTGAACTCGGTGCTGCCCCAACTTGTTGCTCACCACATATGAAAATAAATAGTTTTTCACGCTGTTACCTTTAGTTATAAAACTAAGAAAATAAAGTCTAAGGAAGTTATCATCCAGAATTATAGAGAAATGTTCCTTCAACATTTTTTGCTGCATTACCTTTAAATTTTAAGTCGTTTTAAAAATTGTACTTTTATACATTTACTGCAGTAAAAAGCTGAAGCTGATCCTCCAACTTGTTTAAACGTGTTTTTAAACAGCAGGATTTAAACTGGAGGAATAAACTTTAAAGGTTTCATAGAATGCAGAGTTTCCATGGTCATCGATGAATAACGATAGTTCAGTGGGTGAAATAGACGTACAGAGAAGTTCAAACCCCATCAACTCCTCCTTTCTCTGCAAATCTCACTATTCTAAACTTCCACCATAAAACAGACGAAACCAAACGAAGCACAGAGTTGACGTAAACTCTGGGATGTTGCCTTATTTGGTTCTGGCCTTGACTGAAATGAACATCCAGACCAGCCCACTGGTTCACGGCCCAGGAACATGAATAGAGGAAGATGGAAGAAGCAGCTTA